>NC_136605.1:9738627-9893627 GCF_910589615.1 Taurulus bubalis
ATCCCCTTTGGCAAAAAATAACGTTTCCCCCTCTGTGGTCACGCTTTAATTGAACCTCCCTGGTTGTATGTGGCTGTAACAGAGCTGCGAATGGTCCTTCAAACACTTTGATTTCTCTTTTATCTTTTACATTTTCAAATGCTTGTCTCGTGTAGTTTTGTAGTAAAACACTTTGTAGTACCACCACTGGTGTGCCCACAGAACTGTTGCCTTGATGAAGTTAAGAAGTCATACAACTACATTCAGAGTGCCTGATGTCCTCCAGCGTGTCTCTCTTTGAACTGTTTTTACATAAGCTCCAATGCCGATCCTCAACTCCTCTAATCTCAGTCCCCGACCTCTTTCATACCTGACCTTAGACCCTGCATGTCCCAGCCAACACCCAGCTCTCATTCAGCCGGGCCCCCCTCTCTCTCTCTCTCTCTCTCTCTCTCTCTCTGCATGTTATCTCACTTGTCTTTGGCTAGAGAAAGGAGTTTATCTTCACGATGGCGGTTTTATTGTACAGAAGCGCTAATTGTCTCCTTGATGTGAAACAGAATACGTCCAAGTACACAGCTTGGCTTGTGATTGAGTGCTGATCCATGCAGAGGCGACCAACAGTGAGATGTAAAAATTACACTGTAAATCTGTTTTTAAATGCTTAACTTGCCAAAATGAGGCGCAGGGTAAATGAGGCTTTGCGAGTTGGTTCAGCATCCGAGCGCAGAGAGAGGAAGACGTCCAGTGGGACAGGTTCAATGCTGTTAGCAGGCCTGCTCTAATGTAGCAGTGCAGGAGGGTCCGTGGGTGAGATCAATAGTAGACGGCAGGGCGGGGCAGAGGGCGGGACGAGCATGATGTCTAATGCTGCATTGTGCCACGTGATGCTTGAGTGTATTGATGATGGGAAACACGAGAGCGCTTTTATGAAAATTGAGCCGGTCGATGTTAAAGCCCCTCTTTTGTCTTTTGTCCTGGCGGCACGTGCACCAGTTTTCCTCTGGTCCGCCACAGACTCAACGCAGCATAATCCTGCAGTCTCCCAAATGTGTGTCCAGACATGACTTGCGTGTTATCATTGATCTTTTTTCCCGACGCGTGACCTTTACTCTTTCTCCCCGATCTGAGAACTGTCTTTACATAATAGCTTCCCAACGTGCCCAGAGCTTCAGACAGAGGCTTTGGCGGATCCACAGGCGGCTTTTTAGTCTTTTAGTGAGCACCAGCTGATCACAAGACAGAAACCTCAGAAAGGTTGCAGACCTCAGAGCACAGAGGCCCCTATCCAGTCAGCAGGTCCAGGATGGGCTCCTGGTTAAAGGCAACGTTAACTGAAAGCAGCTGTATGATGCGGAAAGCATTTCTGTGATCATTTGCAGATGGTCTCACCATAGCGTAGCACATAGCAAAGACAAAACTGCAAGGCTGTGCGTTTATGAGATTCTTTGTACAGCGTATGCCAGTTCAATGCTGTATAACGAGGGTTTTTAACCTGGGGCCCACACCTGAGGGGTCGCAAGATGAATTTGAGTAGTTGTGATGCGATTTGCAGGACAGAAAAACCGAGAGAAGCATGTTTTTTGCAGCACAATATTCTCCTTTTACTTAAAAAATGTTCTCTAAGTGTTGTGTTTTCTTCTTGTGAATAACATAATTTAACCCATGAAAATTATTCACAAAAAACATTCTGAGAAGGGAAAAAAAAAGTCCCTCTTGAGATACACTAATAATGTAAATACACGTTTTACATTTCCTCGTACTACACCATATATAGTAAATTGATTATGAATTAGGGTATAATACAATACTGTATTATTTCCTTTTTGTCTTAACAGAAAGGGAGTAGAGGTCAACAACAACTCACTTTTGCCAAATTTTGAGGTGTGAAGAGTTCACAAACAGCCAGCCGGTTGTGCATTGCATTATGGGACGGTATTACAGTATTAGCACACGCAGGATTTTCATTTATCTAAGCTAAACATGCCCAAAACATGACAGGTATTTTGTCATTTACTGCGTCCGTGGGCACACGGAGAGCATGGCAGTGAAGTGTTACAGAGCGCCCTGCAGCAGGCCGTTAACGCCATTAACACATCTCTCGCACCTTTACACCTCGACACCGTCACCCCCACTGCATTCCTCAATGCCGGCCCCGAGACAACAGCTGCACTGCCGCTCGCACCTCACACCCACAATCATTAACTTGGAGAGCGTGTGTGTGTTGACACACTTTAATCACACACACACACACACACACACACACACACACACACACACACACACACACACACACGGCCGAGCACAGGTGTTCATGAATATAGACCCATGTTTACATCACTTTATCACTTTAACAGTCAGAGTTAAACACACTCAAATCATAATTTGTGCGCAGGTGGCCACATACACACACACACACACACACACACACACACACACACACACACACACACACACACACACACACACGGCCGAGAACAGGTGTTCTGTTCACAAATATAGACTCTCCAGCATGTTTACATCACACTTTAACGGTCAGAGTTAAACACACTCAAATCATAATTTGTGCACAGGTGCATGAAACATGGCCACACACACACACACACACACACACACACACACACACACACACACACACACACACACACACACACACACACACACACTGTATTCCAATTATTTCTGTTTTGAAGATCTGACTCTCGTCTGGTTTGTCCTTTTCCCGTGATGTTTGCACGAGGAAGTCCTTGATGCGGTGCAAACGTGGCGTGTGAGTGTAGGTGGGCGAAGGACATCAGTCACCATTGACCTTGTTTACTGTGGTGAGAGGGGAGCGGCTGTTGGAGTGCAGCTCTGCAAAGCAGCCGTGTTTCTGTTGCTAATGGCTCTTTATTGATCCCGCTGCCGTCAGTCAGTTGGTCTCAATAGATTGAATCTATTTAGTTTTTACAATAAATTATTGGACATGGCTGTGAGTGTAATTCTTTGCATGATTGTGTTTATTATTATTATTCGCTTATTTTAAAAGTGCAGTAATTCCAACACCTTGAAATCATTGTATTCCACCTTGACCTGCAATATTGAATTCATTGTATTGGGTTTGTTCCAACTCCTTATTGGAGACTTTTGGAGACTTTTTTTTATGGCTGTACCATTTCATCAAATGGAAAAAGTCGAAATCAGCATCATTTGAACCCCTTTTCCAGATTCAGTCCGGCCTATTTGGTATCTTTTGAAGCTTTTGGGCTCCCCACTGGAGCGTGATCAAAGCTTGGCTACACAGCATGGCTGACCCAGTGGTTGGTCGGACGGTTGAAGAGGTTAATTCATTTTTGTTTGGGTTACTGGGAATGTGCACGTGATCGGATGCGTCCTGCTTCTGAAATGGCACCAACATGTGGTTGATTGAAGAAGAAATGAGGCCGGCTGAGTTCAGAAGTTGAAGGTATGTTGTTATCATCTGAGAGGAGTTCACAGGGATTGATTTCTCTGATGGAAACTGCAGCGATCCAACCGTACGCACCTGATACCACTGTTTTTATTTCAGCCCATAGAACTAATTGGGAGCATTTTGCATTTTAGGGAAAGTAAGTTCGGGCCAGAGATCGGTGTTCTCCTAAAAACCGAGGTGGCTTACTTGACTAGCATCCTATGGGGTCCTTTATACTTCCATTTGCTCTTATTTATCTGTTTCTCCTCAAGTTTAACATATTTGCTGTACATGAAGTGTACCTGTCCAGTCAGCTTCTCCCCGTACAGGCAGCACAATTCTTCTTTCTATTGTCCCAGCTGGATGTGTTTCATGTGGCGTCTGACTCGCAGGCACTGGGAGGTTTGTTGGGAAACAAAGCCTCTCTCAGAAACAGACGAGGCCTAATTAGATTCAGCCTGTTGATGGTCTGGCCTGCGTCAGTGCCTCTTTGTCTGTGCGCCTGCAGAGACCCTGTGTGGACGTGTGTGTATGTGTGTGTGTGTGTGTGTGTGTGTGTGTGTGTGTGTGTGTGTGTGTGTGTGTGTGTGTGTGTGTGTCTCTCAGTGTGTTGTTCTTGTGCAGGAAAATAAGATACAGCAGTGTACATGAGGGGCTTCATGTTGAGGTGATGCTCAGCACATCCGAGGTATGAAGAACAGGTCAGGTCTTGTTCTGAAATGCAGACCTGTCTCCGTCTGTGTCTGTCTGCAGGGTCAGCCTGAAGGCAGCGAGACCGGGTTTGGATCAGGGTCAAGGTTCAGAGGTGAGGGGCCCCCTTCGTCACACACTTGTCCCCCAGTAAATAGGCTAAAGAGGCAGGAGGGAACCGCTGTCACTGTGTGCGGCAGGTCCCACGAGGGTTAAGCAGGGGCCGCTGTTGAACTGATCTCCACTCAGATGATCAAATCCGGCATCTTATTTTGTCTTTCTCACATCCAGATGTCAAATGTGCACATTTCTGCATTGCGTTCTCATCGTGTTTACATTTTTTGCAAAGAGGCCCCGGTGATAAGACTGTTTGCAGAAGGCTGAATGCTGCTCTGTGTCTCGCTCCAATCAGCCTTTCAGGGTTTTTACGAACAGCCGGGATTGCACTGGAATGTGAGAGACGGAGAAGGAGGGGGTAAGGAGGAAAAGGAGGGAAGAAGATAACAAAATAAAGTGAATCCTGGCGAGGCGGCCAAAACACAATTAAGCAATGGAAAGTGAAGACTAAACAATCCTCAACTCATAACCCGCAGAAAAGAAAAGTAAAATGTCACAATGCTCTCGTAAGCAGTCCGCACAATAGAGTGTTGCCTGACATGCTGCTTTTAGATGTTCTTGGTTGTCCCAGTGGTGGGTGATAAGGGAAAGTCTTCTGTCTCTCTATCAGCATTGTATATAGTGAGTAATCATATTAAATATATATGTTGTGATGTGTTGAATTGAGTGGAAATACAATTGAGAAACTCTTTCCAATAACCAGGTACGGATGCTTGAAAAATCTTCATTGCACGGATGCAAAAATCCTGTAAATTATATAGATGAGTGTTACAACGATTTGTTTTATTATTAAAAAACCTGCCTATTATTCTTTTTGATTGAATCATTTTGCCTATAAAACGTTTAAAATGAAAAATGGAGATCAAAAGATACCACAGATGTTCTATTTCCTGTCCTTTATGACAAAGAAAAGCTGCATGATCATCCCTATGTCGTCCCTAGATTGGATTAATCTCCAAAAATTATGGATCCCACAGTTTCCTTATTGCTTGGTAAACGTCAACATCTTTTAAACTTCACAACCTAACGATGAAACGCAGACTGTTCTGGAGCCCAAACTGGAGGTGACCTTGATGATGCTATTTGGTCAGACTTCAGAACGCTCCTCTAGAACCACACATATGTGTTGTCATATCCCCAAATCGTTTCATACTACGTATTATTATTGTTATAATTATTCATTCACACTCTAATTTAATACGTATCCTCACAAGCAATATCAACATGCTCTCCTTCACTTAACTTTTACTTTATTTTCTGCTGTGATGTCAACTGTATGCATGTTCGGGTTATGCAGCAACGTTAGAAAACATTTAAGTACGTAATTAACTATTTCCAGAAGCATCGCAGCATGTTCTGCCTTTGTAGCTCGTTCAGGAAGTCATAAAGCAACAGAAGAAGAGTTCTGATGATGTTTCCTCCATACTGTACGTGGCAGTCGGCCTGCTACTGTTCGTCGCAGCGATTTTCGTTGGGGTTAGTGAGCTGACACGCTGACCTCTATCTGTACTTCCTAAACAACCCTTACTTGTTTTACCAGTCCGGCAAAATCACAGGACAGAGATTATGGAGAAGCTAATGAGGAGCTGTGGATGTTGGGAAGACACCGCCTCTGTTTACATGTTCACTGAGATCCTCTCAGAGGATAATACTGCTGGGTTTTATTTGTTTATTTGTGCACCAGCGGTCCAAAATCGGTTTTCGGGATTGAAGTTATAGTTTTAATGGAATGCGTTGACATTTTGAGAGTTCACCTGCTTTATTTTTGTCAAGGGATAAGTGCGCATCTACACGCTGTTATGAAGCTGGTCCCAACACGCGATGAGTTTAGCTGAGCATGGAGACTTGAGGTGGAGGAAACAGCTATCCGGCCCGCTCCAAAGCACCTCATTACTGCTTGTTTGTTTAATTTGTATACTGAAAGAAATAAAAACATCCAAGTTGTTCTTTTACAGGAAGTCACTCGCTGATATGATTTCTTAACTAGGCGCAGTGACTTTCAGGCTTCTTGTCACGATGAGGTTTCCAGGCAACAATTTGGGTCTTTTCCCTCTCTTTTGTCATTTCCCAACCTTTAGTCTTGTTCAATATTGGAGAAAAAAAAATCATCCACACAGCAACCGGAGCCATCATGACATCGTGAAGTATCTCACTTATTGCTTAGAAATGAAACTGAGGGAGCAACCCCTCAGAGAAGTTGCTTTACAAACTTAATATTGTTACATCTATTTCCCAGGAGTGTTACATTAAAACTACACAGCATTGTGTTCCACAAAGGAATATATTAGTAGTATCCTTATGGTAGTTTTGATACTTCAGATTCAGCCAGGTTACTCACATGCGTGAACATACTATAATCCTGTATTGGTAGCACGTCATGGTCGGCATCAAAGGCTGCTCTGTTTGATTCAGACTTACTCCACATTATTCCCAAGAGTGTTTGTGTATCTTGCATAATTTGTAATGTGGCTAATTGCAGCTGAACAGTAGCTCTGTTTATTTAGTGGGTTTAAGAGGGAAAGAGGGAACGCCTCAACCTAAATACCATGTGCATGCGAATATAGTCAGAGCTTGTTTTGTCACTCCTTTTTCTTTTGTTAACCATTCCCACATTTCATCGTCCTTGTTTTCTCATTTCCCTGTGTCTTTGAGCATTTGCTGTCCTGGATCCCAGATCCTCTCTCTGTTGCCTTCTTTGGTCATCTCCTTTTGGGATACTCCTGTTTTCAACTGCTGTTGTTGCTTTCATTCCTCAAGTTTCTTTCTGAACAGTATGGCCCGTAAACCTTTTCGTCTTAACTCTGCTGTGCTTTTTAGAAATGTTTCTCTGAGCTCAATGCCATCCTTAAAGCATGAGGCATTTGTGTGTACGTTTGTGCCATAAAAGGTTTGTTTCGGTATGATTCCTGTATATCCACTCCCTTCTTCTCCTCCCGCTCAGTTTACAGAATGAAAACTAACGGGACGGTATGTTTCTGTTAGCGTTCCTCTCTGCTTTAAGCGGTGCCAATGTGTCTTTCATCTGAATAACAGAGTGAAACCATGTGTGTGTGTGTGTGTGTGTGTGTGTGTGTGTGTGTGTGTGTGTGTGTGTGTGTGAGACAGGCAGTCACAGTCCAATGCTGGCTTCCCACCAGGCAGCCAAAACAGGGAGACAACGAGAGCAATGACTGCTCGATGTCTGACCTTTTTCTTTCTGGTCATGAAACCACAGCGGACAGTTTATTTCTGCAGGGTGAATGTCAGACCCCGGCATTAAAAGGCCGCTAACACAGAGTGACAGTGGCTAAACGCACAGAAACAACATCAGCCTGGCATATGGGTCACGTCGTTATATTAAGCAAGCAACAAACACCCGCAGCATCCCTCTCCACGAGAGATGTCCGTCTCTGCAGCCGGGCTTTACAGTCGGCATTGTGTCCTAGGAAGGAGCAGGCAGATGGAACGATCGCGTGGGCCGAGCCTCTTGTTTTCAAAACATGCCAGGCGGCGATGACGAAGGAAAAAAAAGGAGGCGGAAGGGTGCAAAGGCCAGCAACATGTTGGATTTAACGCCCTGGTTCATCAGTTCACTCAGTGTGAGGAGAGAAGCTCATTTAATGCCAGAGGAATCACGCTCCCTGAGCTTTCCTCGCATCACATGTGATCGCCTCAGCTTTGGTTTTCAGGCTCGACTAGATTGGAGAAAATGTAGATTCTACAGGAGAGAAGATCGGATGTGTCGGCCCGGAAAACTCATGCTGTGATTATGTGTGTGTGAATATCTTTTGCCCAGTGGCACCGTTTGCGCAGAACTTCAAGAGGTCCGCGCGAGCCCGCTGAGAGTCACGAGGTTTGGAAAACAGATTGAAATTTGGGACGGTCTGTGAGAAATACATCTCAGGGAATACTTGAACTCTTAAAATGTGGACTTGTCCAGTCAGGAGGCAGTGCCCATGCTTGAGTAAGTCTGTTAAAAGCAGTGTATATATGAGCAATTATCAAATATTTTCACATCAGTATTCCCCAAATACCCAGAAACAAGCCACAGATTCTCAGAAGACCACAATCTGTCAGTGGGAGCCTCATTAGGAGGTACCTTTGATGAAATGAAACGACTCGGCTGCTCTGAAGGCCCCCTAAATGGATCCTGCACACCCCCGGACTCCACTTTGAGAATCGCTGGACTGTACGATCCTGTGCGAACAGAGCGGTGGAGGACTTCCTCACCGTGGTGTGAGCGGTGGTGCATGGCAGGAATGTGAAAACCAGATGACCTCAAATGGAAACTCCAGGTCTGATGGAGGCCATCTCGCTTGCTCTAATAAACACTCAGACTCCAATCTGCAGTCCTGCACTCTTTTTTTCATTCTCCTCTCCGGCTCAGCATCGCCTCCGCCACGCCCCAAAAAGTTGAACCGCTGCCTGGTGTGGCTGAGATGGATGCACGCTTCGGGTCCAGCTCCGTCTTTAGCCAAGGAGAACAGCGACGTCATCCTCCAGGACCAAACTTATAATTTTGTTCTGTTAATGACACAGAGGCAGAGATGGGCTAAATATATCTGGGATTGTTTGACGGGGAGCAGCCAAGAAACAGGCGGGCTCCAAGTATGGAAGGCCCAGACGTAGACGGTTGGGGGTAGAGAGAATCGGGAGGCCCGCTGGAGCCCTGTGGTTTTCTGCTGCCGAGGCCTGCTCCTGAAAACAACCAGGAAAGAAAAAAGAAAAAAAGGAAGGAGGAGGGGTTGGCTCTTATTGCAACGGCGCTCAGACGTGACGCTCTGATTGCTCCCAGCGGTTGTGGTCGTACAGACGAGAGAAGGATTGGGGGGGTACAGTGCAAGAGGAGCATGGTTAGCTCTTTGCCAGATGTCGTCATTGGCCTCATGGTATATATACACACACACACACACACACACACACACACACACACACACACACACACACACCAGGAGACAGATGTATCTGCTCAAGAGAAAGTACAGCTGTGACAAAACCCAGCCGCTGCTTCTCTACGACCCTCAGAGACGGCAGGATGTGGCGGAAAGCTGCCGTCTGTCTCTGGGTCCGTGTTTTTGGCTGAATGTGAGAACGCACTGTGAAAAGATATCGCACCTTTAACTGAAACAGATTTGTTGGTTCTTCGTGCTTCAGCACGGAAGGTAAACAAAACGGCATCTGCGGTGCATAACTCACTGGTTTCCAAAATTAGGTTTCCAAATTCACAATTCAGTTCTATGGACTTTCCCCCGGTTTAAAGGTTGAAGTTGTAAAAAATCAAACATGTGTCACATGATCCTGAAGGCACACAATGTAAGAGATGTGAGTCCTGAACCATCACAGTCTCTGAGAAATCTGCCGTGAAAACCAATTCCAGACCTATAATGAGCGTAAATGTGTCTGCTGTCAACGTGTTTTTTTCTTTTGCTGGAACAGAAGCACCTTGTTGGTTCTCATGGCAACTGTCAGCATGAGGTGATGGGTGACAGTGATGGGGTTGAAGACGGGTGTCAAAGTAAAGCCTGAAAATTTGCTTAAATTGTATTAGGAAGCCTGACTTACTTTATAATACCACTTTACCCCCAAAAAGCATATTTGTTACTTACCTAGTGGTGTCTATTCATGCAGGTATTTTGGATGAGAGTTGTTGTTATTGCCTGATTTGAGCTTTGTTACGTATATATTACAGAAATGCAAAGGCATGTTTGAGGTGTGTTGTGTTTCAGAAAGACATGTTTTTGGTTTTTAGTTTTTATGTCATTTTTTAACATTTTGTTTCCCACAATCAACATGGTCTTTCCCTCCATCAGTATTGAGCGTGTGCAGATATCTTAAAAAAGCACACACTTAAAACCCAAACCATCAATAGTTAAATACAGGGGGAAAAGAGGACACAACTTGAGTTGAGTAAAACATGAACATGCAGCTTTGTTTGGATGTGTCCTGACTCCTGAACGCTCTGCAGGAGACACTCCCTGCTAATGAGGTTAAAGTGGAGCACCATCTCTCCACTTACTGGGCAGGGAAACATAATGGCTGTGTTATTTCTCTGTGGTTTCTCTGTATCAATGCCACCGCTGCCATTCTTTTGTCTCTCGACTATAAAACGATGCTGCGTTTTATGAAACTGGGTCAAAGGCTCATATGCGACGGTTCCTCCCCCAACATATACATTCCCACACACACACTCACACACCAATACAAGTCTAATGTAGCGTGTAATAATTCATCAACATCCTAAGATCTCACTGAATGTGACCGACACGCATGGTGGCAAATGTGTGTAACTGTCACGCCGTCTAGCTTCTATAAAGTCAAGAGGCAGAGCGCTGATGATGCAACGTATGGAAGGTGATCAGAGTGTATCTGTGAGTAAATATGTGTCCTTGCTCTCTCTTCACCATCTGCTCTCTCTAACTTCCTCATCCCGCTTTCTGCTGTGAATCACTCTCTGCCCTCATTTTTTATTCTCTCCCCCGGTGTTCACTTTCCAACATCTGTTACCCCCCATATCCCGTGTTCCCTCGTGGCAGATGTTGTATGATGGACACATGAGGTGTTATAGATAACATAACGAGGGTTTTTGATTGATTTGAAGTTTGCTTTAGTCAACTTATATCTAGACATGTCGACATTAGGGATGATTGTTTTCATTATCTATTTGAACAATAAAACAACAGAAAATGTTTTAGTACTATACTGCTTTTCTCTCTTTTATATTGCTGTAACCTGAATATGTTTGTTTTCTGGGCTGTTGATAAGACAAAATAAGACGTTTGAAGTCGTCAGCTTGGACTTAAACCATTATTTAAACAGAATAGCCAACAGGCCAAGGTACTGTAACATTGTTTTGTTTTGTCAGTCCAAAACCAGTCTGAGTAAAGCAAGTCCTCACATTTTAAGAATCTGAAGTCGGCAAATGTTTGTCATATTTGCTTAATAAAGTATTCTAACCATCACATTTAGATTAGTCAATTGACAGAAAAGGAATCAGCAACAAGCTTTGAAAGTCTTTTTATCATTCGGCAATTCGTCATGGCATCAACAAGCACATAGTATAAAGAATGCATGCGTAATGCGTCAGCTTCTTGAGGAGGAGCACACGGGCAGTGGGGCTGCCTGACCTGCTTTAATCCTGCGGACTGCAGGAGTAGACGCTGTTGTGCGTCGTTGTTGTTGTTGTGGTGTACATCCTGGTCAGTCAGGGAGGGAGGGAGGGGCGGACCACCCAGCTCCCGTCAGCTGTGGGTTGATGGGATATCTGACCCTCGCACATTTCGTCTCAGAGTCCACCTGCTCTCGTCTGTGGACTTCCAGAGACTGTTTCCACCTCAAAGCTCACAGCAGGTGTGACCTCTATGACCTCCAGGCGTTGCCACCCTCCCCCGCATCAGATGTTATTAATTAGTAGGACACAGATAACCGCTCATAGGTTGACTCCCCCTGCACAGTGCACACACATCCCTTTGCCAGCCACTGCAGCAAAGCAAAGTAGGGTTGTATGTAGCTGCATGTTGAGTCCCCACCCTCTGCTCATGTGTCCCACTGGGCTTCTTCTCGCCCATCTACTGTTAGACTCTGTGTTGTAGCTGCCCTCTAGTGGCTGCTACTATCAGTGCAGCCAAATAAGCCCAATAGATTCTTTTGGCACTGAGTTTTACTGGAGATTAACTTTAAAATGAACCCATAGAATCCAGATTACTGGTCTAGACGGTGGGAATGGCTCCATCAGTGGGGCAATATCAAATGCCTTTGTCAGTTTCTTAGGCTTTTCCTTCTTTGATCAGATATTTTCAGATTTTAAATCAGGAAACCTGGCTGAATTTAGACTGTATTTAATTTGACAATGCACTTTTTTCAAAACTTAAATGATACTACGCTTTGAATCTTAAGGGCTTGTCTCCCCTTAAAACTGAACCCCTTAGTTACAGGTCATATGAGCCATCAGCAGTTCAACCAAAATGTCTTCCCCTTCTCTAATTGTTTAACTTGAATAGATATACAGCTATGAAAGGCTAAAACTGCCCAGTCCACAAGAGAGAAAAAAGAGCATTTTGGAGAAAAGATAAACCTATTTTTTTACTCGCATCATCTCAGAATTATCTTGTGAACCCTTTGTGGCGTTGAATTTTTTGGGTTCTTTTTTTTGTTGTCATTTGTAACAACAGTGTGGTGACACAGATAATTCAACACATGAAACCTCCCACGCCACATGTTGAGTCAGCAGTGTGTCAGTGCTGCTCTCACCAGTAGGGGACAGGATTCACTCTCTGAGCTGAGGAGGCTTCTCCTCACTCATCTTTTGAAGAATCCGATTCTGGTATAAATTGAGTCCTTCATCTCTTTCCTGGTGCTGTCGTGTCCGTTTTTGGGAGTTTCATTGTGAGCATCAACCGCAGCCTGTCCTTCACTGACCCTCTCTGAATTGCTGCAGCCTGTGTTTAGAGAAAACACCCCATGGTCGTGTCTGCAGCCTGGTTTTGTTTGTGACACGCCAACTAAAGGCTCACTCAGCCGTCTTCTTCTCTTTCCTGTGTATTTCCTTTCCTGCCGCAGTTTATTCCTCCTCCTCACACCTCTGTTCTTTAAATTTTGTTTTGTCTTGCAAGGCGGTCACAGTGGAAAAAGGAGGAATTGAGGCCTCTTTGTGTTAATCTGTTGGCCCGTGGTCACGTTATGAGTGTGTTGGGGATTAAAACATATCACCAAACTAATCTGTCCGTTACACCGACAGGCGCACTGACTCCCTCCTCTCTCCTCCCTCCTTTCTTCCTCCTTCCTCTGCCCTCTCACTATTCCACGGACCTGTTTGTTATCAGAGAGCAGAGGGGGCCGAACGAAGCGCCGCTCCTCAGAGATTAGCGGCACGCGCCGGCCTTTCATTTCCTGACTTCAAGAGCTTCGAGCTGCCAGGTTATGATGAAAAAAAAAGAACCAATATGAAGTGTGCCTCGTCTCCAGGCTGCAGTGTGTGTTGTCTCAGCATTCAGACAGTCAGATAAGACAGGTGTGGTGCAGTGATGTACATCGGGCCCACATGCAGCTGATGGACGTGTGGCTTGCTCGGGCACGCTTCAGCCGAACAGTAGACGGTGTGGGAGACGGTGCTATTGTCACAACTCTTCATGTGTGACTGTGTTTCCTCCACGTAAACTGTAACTCGGCGCCTTTTTGTTCATTTCTCTTTTGTCAGCCGCCCGCTTCACGCTCGTCCTCCTCTTTTTGTAAATGCCTCCATGGTTCATGCCAACGAGGAGGAGAAAGAGAACGCGAGCTGACCAGAAAGAGACCTTTTGTCTCCGAATTAGACACTGCTCCCTCCTTGCCAAAACTAACTGTTATTGTGAAAAATGTGACATGAAATCCCCACTGCGCTGCCACTGTGTATTTTCAGATATTAAACTCTTGTCTGGCTTTGCACTTGAGATACTCTGGTGATCCAACTGCTGGCAGCCGTCTGCACACACAGATGTGGTTTAATGTCACATCTCTCCCTACTGGATGAGGATCGAACCTCCTTCTGTGCTCGCCGGTGATCCACTCTCTCCTCTGAAGGCGGCGCGTCGAACCCAGAGAGAGAAGAGTAACCCCCCAAAGCCACAGCCCTCTGACTTTATGAGGAACCCTAATTACATAGTCTGGTATATTTATACTCAGCTGTGACTCAGCATAGGACACATGTGGCGTGTTTGTGTGGGTGTGTGTGTGTGTTAGTGAAAGTGTATTTCAACAAGGGATGAGTGTCGTTTTAGTGAAAAACAGATCCTTTAAAGTGACGCTTTGTAACTTTTAGAAAGAAAATGAACAGAATTTTGCTCACAAATGAAAAGTATAATTCAGAAGCATTGAAACAAAACATTGCTCAGTTCAATACACTACAACCACAGCTGGTCTGGTATGACCACTCGTTTAATGGCTCATATTTGCTGATGTTAGCAAACTTAGAGTTACTGAGCCACTTTTCTGTCAGACAAACATTTCAATGGTTCTGAGTTTTAAACACAACGTAGTTCACCAGACACTTTAATGTGTTTTAATATCATTGTTGTTTGGAGTTGGTTTTGGATGGAAAGTTTATGTTGGAAACTTTTAATGACATGGGCGTTTACCAGGCAAGGAGGGCATTAATGAAATACAATATTGAGTTGCATTATGGGAAGTGTAGGATCCAGGTTTTTGGAGCTTGACCGATACTGACACACACTTTTATTTTCCGACATGGTTGGCCAACATGTTGTCTAAAGTAGTTATTTTAAAGTGGGGGCATCTTGTACTCTGCTTCATGGATCTTTTTTTTTTTATTATTGCAATACAGTGTCTGTAGCACAGACTTTCATCTTTTGTAATTTATTGTGAATTATATTTAATATGTATTTAATGTTTTCTGTAACTGCATGTGTATCATTGGCAGAGCACAACACACTTGTTTCTATAACAGCTACTGTATTCTACAGTATTGCAAATGAGTCTGTTTTCCATGGTGCGTTTATAAAAAGAAGAAAATAAAGCAGGAAAGCAGTTAAAAACAATGTGACTCGTGGGATTAGATCCTAAAATCATCTGACAGGCGATTACTCTTTATATGACGGTGAATATTTTCATTGTGATGCCATTTGAGCCCCCAGATTACGTTTCTTTGTATTTATCGTCCCGTCAATCTTGACAGACTATTCCAGCCTGCAGTGTGTGTTCTCGGAGCAGAGGCGCAGTGTATCCAGAGGGTACAGTCTCTGTGCCGCCGACGGCCCTCACCGGTCGAGTTGCTACTTGTCCCGCCGTGCGGCAGGTGAAACCTGTCTAACCTCGTTGGTAACGGATGTGCGGTGTGTTAACAGCGATGAGCGTCTCAGGGGAAAGTCAGTCGTCTGAAACAACATGGTCACCTGCCTGCCGCTCTCGTACGGATCCTGGACACCTGGCTGTTTGGTGAGAACTCTGCCGGGTGGGCGAGGTCACTTTTCTGACTGATTTAGTGGAGTGGTGTTTAGGTGTCACTGTGCTGTATGGGTGGATCCACGAGAAAGAGAGAGAGAGAGAGAGAGAGAGAGAGAGAGAGAGAGAGAGAGAGAGATTGTGTGTGTGTGTGTGTGTGTGTGAGAGAGAAGGATTTTGATAAAGAGGTAATGTTGACATCCAGTAGCAGCCGTTTTATTTAGAGAGCACTCCTTACTCTCGTCTTTTTTTTTTTTTTTACATTTTCTCCTCTCATTATCATCTTTCCTTCTTTATTTTCCTCTCTTACGCCAACAAAAGAAAGGGAGTGAGACAGTGAACACAGCAGCAGGGCAAATGTTTTCTTTTCTCTTTGTACTGGAAATTGGCCTCTTTCTCTGAGTTTATTTTTTCTCTCTCTTTTTTGGGTCTCCCCTCTGGGTGGAGGGGAGGCGGCAGAGGCAGGGTCGGCTTTTGTGGAGTTTAGTGCCTGGATCACAGCTTTGTCACTTGTGTTTGTGTCGCTCTCACACACGCTCACACACGCATGCAGCACACGTGCGGCTCTAAAGCTTCGCCTACAACAATCCAGTGGATTTAGCCGGCAGGAGATCTCTCCATCTGGACCCCCTTCGCCTCCAACGGCGGGCCTCAGCGGTGTCCAGTGTTCTTGGATTAAACTGCAGACTTCCAGTGTACTGGACATTACAGCTGTTTGTTTGCTGATGACTGTCGGACCGGATCGTGTGGAGGGAGGGACTGTTTTGATACGGATTGAGTCACAAAAACAAGGAAGAAAGTGAAAGCCAAACAGAAAAAAAAGGATTGACTGAGTGAGGGGTGGAATAGCTGATGCTCGCTCAGATAAAGAAAGTTTTGGTTTGAGATGACAGTTTGATGAAGGGATTTGTTTGGCACTAGAGAGAAAGAGGGAAGAAAACAAGAGAGAGAGAGAGAGAGAGGGCAGTGGGAGGGAGGAGAGAGAGAGAGAGAGAGAAAGAGAGAGAGAGAGAGAGAGAGAGAGAGAGAGAGAGGATCCAACCCTCTGGGACAGCGGTGTATGTTTTGGGGGTGGACAGAGTGGCTTTGTATGCAGAACATCACCGGACACCAGCGGGAGGGACGCTGTCAGTTGTTCTCTGTGTGTGTCTGTAGTGAAACCAGACCTACCTCTGATGCCTGCGCCACACGCACTCCTCCATCTGCTGCCCAGGAGCCCGCCTTCTGCTTTCTCTGGACTCAACCCCTCCGAGAGTGTTCGAATGTGTGTAAGAGATTTGGAGAGCCGGTTCCCGGAGGCCAGGAGGCTGGGATGTTGAACTATTGGGATTTCAACTTCCTGACAGCGATGGAGTGGAGTCAGGGGACGGGAGGTTCAGACTCTTGATTGACTGGAGAGTCCCAGAGGAGGATTTGATTTAGCTCCACTGAAAACCACCCGCATCTTCTGTATTTCTGCGTCTGGACTTTGTCCACAAGCTTGCGTAGTGTGTGTGTGTGTGTGTGTGTGTGAGCAGCCCATGTGGGCGTTGAGGGATGCGGATCTGAGAAAGCTCCACGCCACGATGCCCGCTGCTATGCTCCCGTGCCGTTCGCCGGCCGGGTCTGACTGGAGCTTCCAGAACCCGGTGGGGGTCGACTGCAGCTCCCCTGAGCCGCGCTGCATCTGGCTGGCGGTGCTCCGCAGTGCCACAGGTTCAATTCCGCCACCCACGCCGCCCACCATGTCCATTGGGCACAGCCAGAGCGCTCGCCATCCCAGGGTAAGGACGGGTCTTCCTCTAGTGGCCGGACACGGAGTCATCGAGTTGAAGCATCAGTTTGTCGCTGCGGTTAAATGATGGATGGAGTTATTCATATTGATTTCAAATCAAATGTTTAATAATCATACATGGATGTTTTTATGCATCGCCACAGCAGGTAATGATTGGTTATTTTTCAGATGAATCAATTTTTTCGCTTTTAAAATATGGATCCCATTTGACATCTTCTAATGATTTATTTTAGGAGTTATGAATCAGTTTGTCAATCAGCTGATCGATTGATGGTCGCACCGTCATAAATAAGACCACACTGTAATCTTAATCTTATTTTACTGATTATCATGTGAATCAGTTGTCTCATGCCCACGGGGATTTCTGTGGCTCTCCAGAAATAAAATGACACAGAAACCGCTGTGTGGCATGTTGTCAGTCACGCGTGTAAACAGAGTACCTGTGTCACTGTTCCTCCTCGTTTGAAGTCTGTTATCCACTCAGCTCTTGACAGATTCTTGAACCTTTCGGTGTGCCGACAGTTGCGTTGCCTTCAGGCTGTTTTTGTTTAGCGCCCTGTGTCTTGGGCTTTCCGAGAAACAACGTGGCGCCACTTTGTGTTGATGGATTGAGATGCACAGTTAGATTATTACTGTGTGTAGTTTCAGGAAATCGTCCCTTCAAACATTTCCATCAGTTGTTACTCATCTGTGGGCTTGTTTATTCTGTCGGTAGTGGGTGTATGTGACATTCTTTTAGATTTGGTTCTCCTGATTATTTGGCTTTTGGCAGGTTATTTTGTGATGGGATTGAATGGTAATCAATAGTGTCATGATCATTACAAGGCAAGCAGCTACCAGTACAAGCTATATATTTTTTATTTTTTTACAATTATGTACAATTATCAAATTATTCATCATTTAATTTCCTTTTCTACCATTTTCTTAGGTAGCTTTCTCACAAGCTTACACTGCATTATGCATTGAAGATATGCATTACCCTAAAATGTGGTGTAGTGTCTTTTCAGCCACTCTAAATATGGATACAATTAAACTGAGGCTGGTTAAGCCTCCTCAACTTAACGATCTGCATTTCTCTGCGCCACTTCTTTCTGTTTTTTTCCACAGCTGACGTGTGATTTAGTCCGTGTTATTCTGTTCGTGTGTCATATCGACCCTCTCGTCCCTTGGAGGGGTTTCTAATTAGCGGCTAAAGACAGATGAAGGGGGGCTGCTAAGTGCCACTTCTTGCAAGGGCTTGTGGAAGCTGTGCGACTGCACGCCCCCCCCCCCAATGCCTGAAGAATTTAGGGCATCTCATCCCCACATGATCTCATTTAAGTGTGGGCATTTATGTGGAACATTTCCTCCTCTTTTTAACCATTTTCCCTGGTTGTTAGCATCCCTGCCCCCAGCCCACCATGACACAGTGCCACAATCAGGAATGTGAGTGCGGGGGGAGGAGAGGCTGTATTAACACAGCTGGGACAAACACACAATGTACGCAGTTTTGTTTAAAGAGAGAGATGTTCGTTATCGAGAGAGAGAAGTGCTCACATCATGCAGTTTCTTTATATGTCGGATCATAAGGCTGCGATTTTTGTTAAGATTTGCTTGGTGGTCACGGATCGGCTTTTGTCTTTGCACCATGAGCAGTTTTTTTCAGGCTTGCTTTTATTTACCTACAGCAGTCCTCTGTAAAGAAAGTCAAATTGATAAGAATAATATAGAAACACTTCCATTAAAGAAAATCCTCTGATGTCAAAAGCAACTACCTTATTTCCTGTCAATGATGTTGCAAAGTGTAAAGAAAAGCAGTTCCATAAAATGCATATAAATCACAATTGAATATGCTTTTTTTGTGGCAGTAGAGCAGGAAGGATGAAAAGTCATCCCGCACTAACTACCGTGCCTCTGCCCACTGAGTCATCCCGTAAAAGTTATTCTAAAACGGCTGCTTCTCCAAAGTAACCATATGAAACCGTATAGAAAAGAAAAACCGCAGGCATCAGTAGCAGTGAGCCAGGTGTCACTGAGACAAAAGACAAGTACAATATGTTTTGCTGTTCAAGTATAACAGGCTGTTTAACTGATATTGCATCATCACCTGTTGGCCTTGTTGAGCCAGCAATGGGGTTGAACTGGTTTTTGAGCACACATACTTTAATCATAATAACACACACACACACACACACACACACACACACACACACACACACACACACACAACCTGTGTGAATGACTGAGCGATGTGGAGCATTTGAACTTGTGCTTTGTTTTGAATACTTTGGTTGGAGTGTTGACAGCACGGCGGGATATTCATGCACTCATCGTGCATCTCCTTCAGAAGGCATAGGATGCGTATAGACCTGCAGAGGTGGCGCAGTGCGCCCTCCTATGTGGCCGGTAAGTTCACGGATCATCATCAGCATCCCTCTGCTGTTCCCTCTTGGCAGCCTGGCTCAGGGGTCGTGGGTGCAGACAGCTACGGCTATCGGGATTAAAGGCTCGTCAGCATTTGCAACGTCCGTAAAGCTCCACTTTTCAAACAGGTTGCAGCTCTCAGCTGTTTAAAAGAGCATTATTGTTCTGCCCTGCTGGGGTTTTAGCAGGAGCCCGGCTCCCCGATGGCCACTACATTCCTGCGTACTGCTTTGGAGTGGATGGATTGGGGAGAGTGTGTGTGTGTGTGTGTGTGTGTGTATGTGTGTGTGCGCGCTAACCAACACGTATGTTGTTACTGATGATTACTGCAGCATGACAATACCATCATGTCCTAGAAAAGCCTCTTAGAAACAGAACACATGTTATATTGGGTTTTCTAAAAGATTATAATCCACAGTTTATTTTTATCTTTGATATTTTTTTATGTCTTAGCAAAGCTGCACTCTAGATTTTGGCACGAGATCTTACAGATTTACATTTCTAACTAAACAGACCAGCAGGACATCCTCTGCTCTCCACTTATATTTTGTCTTTTCAGTCATGCATCTTAATCATCTGCTCTCTAATTGAAATTAGGAAGGGATATAACCACAGGGAAGAGCTTGCATATGTGTGTTTGTGTGTGTGTGTGTGTGTGTGTGTGTGTGTGTGTGTGTGTGTGTGTGTGTGTGTGTGTGTGTTCTCCACTTCACTCACAAAACACACACTCAAAGCAGGAAGCCGTAGTGTGGTTACAAGCTGCTTTGCATATTCAAATCTAATAGTTTCTCAGGGCGCCTTTTTTTGTGTGTGTTTTCAATGACATCATTCAGGTGGTAATGAGATCCCTCGTGGCTGTGTTTTATCTAAGGAGCATTGAGGGTTTATTTTGGTATTGTAATTAGCTTCAAGAGCCGAGGACGTGTCAGGCAAAAAGAGTGCAAAAGGGTAGATTTCCTGTAGGAGAGAAGGAAATACCAAATGTTAATAGCAAGAGCGAGGTTTCCCTTTTCTGTGCCCTGAGCCTGCATAGGAAGTCAAGTTTAGACTTAAAAACCACAGAACATTTTTTCCAAGTGCCTTGTTGGTTAAACCGAGTGTCTGGAGAGGCCGGAGCATGTCAGCAAGTTTGGGCTCTTTTTGTGTGTGTTGCTTTTTAGGGAAACCGGTAGAAGACAAACTGATCGTGTCAAGGTGACAGATACGAGAGAGGGGGTTTTCTGGAGACTCGGCAGAAGAGCCGAGCAGAGACGCTCGTCCCACACGGACCGGAGCATCCGAGTGGGAATCCGTGCTGGCTCAGAGACCCAGTCAGACCCTGTGTGTTTTGGGTAATCACAGGGTTTGGTATTCCCAGCGCCGGGAGGGGCCATGCGGTCGAAACCGGCGTGCTGGAGCCTGTCCCTCGCTCGGGCCCGATACTCCTCCTCTTCGTCCTCTTCATCCTTCTTCCTCTCATTCACTCTCTCTGTGCTCCCTCCCCTCCTGTGCCGGTTACAGTGTGTGCTTCGACTTGTCAAAGCCAAACCGCTCCCTCTGAGGAATTCTCTTCCTTCTTTTCACCCTCTTGCTCTTTCATTTCCTCTTTTTTCTTTTTTCCTCTTTGTCTTTATCATTTTTATTCGACACCCAAAACATTCCTCCTTCCTCAAGCACTTCTTTATGCTGTTTTCATGCCACATAATAGGCCTCAATTCTCGCCTCTCTGAGAAAATTGCAGGGGTTACTTTACATTGTTTAGACTGCAGGACAAAAGCTCAGGCTTTGTGTGTCAAAAGTATTTATGTATCTATAAAATACATACTATATATATACATATACTTCAGAGTATGCTTTTGAAATGTGTGTATTTGTACATGTGGAAGAGGACAAGTTTATTCCAACATGTATCTAAAGAAACTTTAAACATATATCAATAAGAAATCTAAATGTCCATAGTTTTTTTTGGTCTTGATAGCACACGAAAGCATGTGCTGAGAGAGGAAGAGGAGGTGGAAGAGGAAGTCAGGGGAGTGGAGGAACATGGAAGGAAGGATAAAGAGGTGTGAACGAGTAGAAGTGCCTCCATGATGGAAAGTGTAAGATCTGTGAGCAGTTTTATTTATAGGAGCATCTGGTTATCCCGTCCCGCAACGCTACCAAACTTCCTGCCTCTCGCCTGCCACTTCCTGTTGATGTGTGGCCGCATTACAGGCCTGTCAGGTCAAGTGTGTGTGTCTGTGTTTGCTATATATCAGTGTGGGTTTGTGTGGGGAAACCTGGGGTGCTCATTTTGTGGGGGGGGGGGGGGGGGCTGCTTATAGTCTAGACTGGCCCACTAACAAAAAACTGAGTTTCAAAGAAATTTAAAAAGATTTTAGGGGTTCAGTGGACTTTTTTTTTTGAAAAGATGCAAGAATGTTCAGGGCATGATCACACCTATCTTGTGCACTAATTTGCTTTATTTAATCATAGCCCTCGAGCGTTTTACTTTGGCTGAATAATGCTGGCAAAAAAAAACATGCACACCAAGCCGCCACAATTTCCCTGAGCCCAAATTGTCTTATCTAGATAGCTTGTTTTTGTCCAACCAGCAATCAAAAACTCAAAGATATTCAGTTTGCTATAATAGACAACCAGCACATACTGTGTTTGTGAAGCTGGAATGAGTACATTTGGAGCATTTTAGCCTAAAACATAACATGAATAATTAATGGCTTATCAAAGTAGTGATAATTGTAAGATAATTATACTGTTGAACTGTCTCCTAAATTCAAGATCTGCTCCTTTAAGTCAGAGAGACAGAAGAAAAGTTTGACAGTGAACATGCAGCACAAGATAACTAAACCACAAATGACTTGACCTCCTCCTGTTTGGTCAGGTGATTGTGTTTGATTGACAGGTGTGGGCCGTCGGGGCAGCAGGAGAGTGATAGTTCTCACGTGTGTCTGTCAGCTGAGCGAGCTGGGCTTGTTTACTCGGCTGCAGGAATGAGATATTTAGAGAGTGGAGTTCAGATTCTCTGTCAGACGTCAGAGCTGGGTTTGCCTCCTTGCGCCCGTCTAGATGTGGCACTCCTCGATAGTGGGCGCCCCACAGGTGCTTATGGACTATATTGTTCTGAGACTGACCTGACTAAGCTTCATTCAGGACTCCATGAGGAAGCCGCTAATGTGATACCCGGCAGTCAAGGGGTGATGTCACCAGCTTGTCCGTCTGGAGTCGCCTCGTGTATCTTCAGGGAATCATAAAGTGTGTTGCATCTGGGAAAACTGCATTATTTCTG
Source organism: Taurulus bubalis (assembly GCF_910589615.1). Lineage (NCBI taxonomy): Eukaryota > Metazoa > Chordata > Actinopteri > Perciformes > Cottidae > Taurulus > Taurulus bubalis. The sequence goes on from NC_136605.1 coordinate 9,761,197, forward strand.
CAGGGTTGATATTAATTATGGGGAAATACTTTAGATTCTCATCAGGATTTATGGGGAAACAATCATGATCCTTCAGTTCTGCATAATTTATATTTAAGAACACTCAAGTGCATACTTTTCTACATTTTCTGCATCTGTAAATGTGATTTGGGTACTATAAATGTCATTAAAAACACACATCTACGGGAAATATCTGTAAATAACAATGCTGTATACATATGTATTTATTCTTCATATTTTCTGGATGCACTCTCCTATTTATGTTACTTTATAACAACAGACGTTGCCGGTTGAAGAACCCATTTTATGACCTTCCACCTAAACTTATCAAAAACAACTGTCCTAAATCTCTCTCTCTGTCTGTGTCCACAGGGTAAGGGGCGGAGGGATGGTCTCTCCTCAGCCGGTGACAACCCTCGGCCGCCGATGGCGACCCGGCCGGGAAGGGAGGGGGTGGGCGTGGGCTGGAAGGGCCCCCGGACGCTGGTCCTCCATAAGAACTCCCTGGGTTTTGGTTTCACGCTGCGCCACTTCATCGTTTACCCTCCAGAGTCGGCCCTGCACACCAACCTCAAGGTGAGACCTACAGGTCCTTGAGAGATTTGAGTTTCAAGGTGTTGAAAGGTGTTGAATTATGTTAAATATAAACAGTCTAAAGGACGGGCCTCATGTTTTTCTTCCTTTTTATTTAGTGTCAAGTGTCGTGAAGTTCTTTTTTCCACTTTCATGTTTATTTTTACAGCACACATGGTCTCCATTTCAAGCTTGCCGGCATTTAAAAGGCTTTTCAAAAGCTTTACGTTTAACTTGCTGAACCCAGGACAGAGCCAATTTGAGCTCGGAGATGAAGCCAATCACACTGGAGTCGAGGGTCAGGGAGTTTCAGCGGATCGAAATTAACTCACAGACAAAAGGAGAAAGCCGGCAGACCGGAGACAACATACTGACCAAACCAATCCTGTTGAAGGTTGTCAAAGGAGGTACAAACAGGATGTGGAGACTAAATAGAGACGCTGGTGAAAACAACACAATTTCACATTTTGACCACCTCCATACCCAAACAGACGGACTGGGAAGTCTTCATTGTTTCTCAGTATCACATCGCAGGCCTTAGTTGTTTTTAAGTCTCTGGTGAATTCAGGATTGTTCTGGTGTCCCGGAACCGTCCTCTAGTGAGTGAGCGGTTATTTAGCTCTTTGAGGTGTGGGGGCAAACGGCTCCAGATGTGAAATTGAGGGATCTGGAGGCTGGGGTGGGGTGAGCCAGCTGAAACAAGGCCTCTATTATTATTCTACCACCCCACCATCCAGCAGCTGCAGATAGGGACAGATTGAATGAGGTCTGTTGTCTTAGCCTGGTACCACTCTCTGGCAGTCAGGCCGTACCAGGCCGGCCCCGGACAATAAGCCCACTGCTGGCCTTTGGCCTCGGTTCTGTCCTCGTCTCCTCTGCCTCGAGGGTCACATGGCGTTTTGGGACAATCGGACTCACAGAGCCGCCCGTTCTAATCTGAAGAGCCGTCATGGAAGTCTCCCAAATTACCCTCATAGTGACCAATTAGAGGCCCACCGGGTGCATGACTCAATTGGGCATTTATTGCATGTTGTCTGTAGGTCTTTAAGAGTCTTCAATTGTATTATCTAGAACAAAGATCCATCGACTGTGTGGTCCTAGCAGACCTTCTTCTTCTGGCTTAAACCTCCCCTCTAAAATGTTCTAATAATTCAAAATAAAATAAATAATAATAATCAATACACCTTGCATGTTGCATGAACCTGTAACCTTGTGTCAGGTGGAATTTTAAACTTGACAGCCTCGACTTGATCAACTGTGGCTTTGATTCTTTATTGTGGACAACAACTACTGCCAAATTAATAAATGTATACATGTATAAAATACAAATAAATACAACTACCTTTGTCTACTGAACTAGGAATGCATAGTGCCAGAAAGTGCTTGCACATGTTTTTGAATAACACAATCTAACTGCACTAGTATCTGCAAAACACTGCTGATAAACAAACATTTTACAGAAAGAAAGATATTTGTCTGATTGTGAGTTGTGTAATATCTAAAATCTAAATATTTGATGAAAATGTGTTAACAATAACTTGTTGTGCTGAAAGCCCTCTTGCACCAAATTACATTTCATATTTGATTTTAGGCGACTTTAAAATGTGATTCTTGGTGAACTGCTCAGCAAACGACATCAGCCCAGATAATGACCTATGTTCCAAATTGTCGTTATACAAAACTTCAAATATCTTACAACTGACCAAATGAAACTAAGGATAATTTTGGGCGGGGGGAATGTAGTACAGTATTTGACCCAGATGCCCAGACTCCTGTGCCCATCCCTCACTGTCTCCTACTCTGTCCCGGATGTGTTCAGACTGGGGCTGCTCAGTTGTCGAGTGTCCCCAGCTCGGAGCTCCATTCTGGGGTCGGCAGCTCTTCTTTCTCTGCCTCTAAACCCCCCACCATTGTCTGCAGAGCCAGGAATGAGCACACTCAGCGCAGCATAAAGCCGGCAGTCAGCCCACCGTGCCCCTAACCCCAAACTGTCCACTCAGCTTAGTGTGTGTGTGTGTGTGTGTGTGTGTGTGTGTGGGTGTGTGTGTGTGTGTGTGTGTGTGTGTGTGTGTGTGTGTGTGGAGAGACATGATCAGACAAACTGCAGCAATCCAATCTCGCCACCAGCTCTGTGTGTTTATGACCCGTGACGTCCCGAGTACCTGCAGACGGTCTAACCTGAAAGTCAGTCTCTGTGTCGGAGCTGCACTTCAACATTAAAAGCTCATAAGAGCAAACACTTCTGTGTCGGGAAGTTTGGCACGAGATGCTAGGGAAGTCACCGGTGTTTGAGGAAGCTGGTTAACACTGATTAATGATCAACTTTCTTTTTCTGATTATTATTATGGCAGGGATTGATCAGGGGAATTTAAGATTTTAAACTGTGTTGTGTTGAGATCAGGGTTAAAAGCTGGGGCATGAGCACTCATCACAGCTCCATGTCCTACAGTATGATGTAAACCCTGAATCAGCATGTGTTAATATTCCTGCCTGTGAAAGCAGTCATAGACTTTTTGCCTAAATGTGAAATGCTGAACAGCCCAAAATGTTCTCCAAATACATGAGAGTGAAGCGCAAATTTATTATTGATCTCATACACTCATCTTGTGGTAATGTTTTGGGCCTCCGGGTGTCTTTCATGACTCTTCTGTCATTAGTGGAAGCCACATTATGTTTTTTTATGTATGTATTTTTTAGAATGATTTCAATGTGTTTTAAATGTCTGTAAAGCACTCTGCTCTATATGGGTTGTTTTGGGATGACTTTGACTTGAATATGAGCCGTAATTCTGTCTGTTTCTGTTCTTTGCAGGATGAAGAGAACGGTAATGGAAAGGGTAAGTGTTTCTTTTTTTCTTTCTCTTCAGACATCAAATAAACATCTTGTACAGTGGGATGATGATGATGAAATGAACTGGGATCTCCTGCATTCCCTCCTGTCTCTTCTGCTCTGCAGCCTATCTGCGCCCCCTACAGGACGCTATGCAACACTGCAACTAACATTTATTTTTCCATGCTTTTTACAACTCAGCTGGCACAATCTCTCATCTTTTCACTTCTCGTTCTTTGTCTTTTGTCATGCAGGGTATCAGAAAGGTCGATTGGAGCCAATGGACACCATATTTGTGAAGAGCGTGAGGGAAAAAGGGCCGGCCCATCAGGCGGGCTTGTGCACAGGTAAAGGGAACATGTGGCGCAGGAGCATGAACATCCTGATTTGCATTGTAAATCTGTCAGGGAGAAGCTCCGGTCATGTGACGCTGCAGACATGAGCAGATTCAGAGATGAAGGGGAGCCAAGAACAAAAACGGACCTTTCGTTATCAGCAATAGATTATATAGAGAATACTTATTCGTTAAATAGAGACAAGTTGTTTCTTAACGTCATTGGGTGATTTAATAATAATCGTTATAATAAGAAAAAGTATAATGATGATAATAATACTGATGATATTAATAATCATAATTTGAATAACGTTATTTTTATAGCACTAAAAACTATTTTCTCAAAGAGCGTTACATTTAGACCCATAAGCAGCAAAAAAGAAAACTGATAACATATGAGGTAAATGGAGACAAACACCATCAAGCAGAGATACGATTAAGATCAGATCAAAACTTTACAAAGGAAACGCAGGAAAAACAAGCCATTCCCAACTGATTCGCATAAAAGCCTGTTTATCAAAGCCTGTTTTTAGAGGGGATTGAAAAGATGAAATTGATTTTGCGAACCTAATTGCCTCAGGCAGTTCGTGTCAGCGTACAGCCTTGCCTGAGTATTTCAGGTTTCATTCAGGCTCATCAAGAGTTAAAGGGTCAGCAATATAGCCCGAGGCTAAGCCTTTTTCTGCTTTAAAAATAATCATAAAGTCTTTCAATCAGTTCTGAATCTTACTGGTAGCCAGTGCCAAGACTCGAGTAATATGTTTAGGACCAGTTAAAATTCCAGCTGCAGCATTTTGAACAAGCTGGAGGCAAGAGATCGATTTTTGACTGAGGCAGGTATAAAGCGAGGTGCAATAGTCTAGACAAGAGGAATTAAAAGCATGGATTACCCTACATCAGTGTGAGGAAAAGAAAAAGGACTTAACTTTTGATACATTTCTGAGTGGAAAACAGAACTGCACAACTATATTTACATGCGCCTTGAAAGTCAAATCCCCAAAAAGGTTTCTGGCTACGGGCTTGACGAGACCAGATGATTAGTCACCTATATCATGTCAGAAAAGATTTCTTCCGTTGAGCTGCCTGAATACGGCTTTTCCAGTTTTGCTTTCAGTTAACTAACTTTGTGACGTCCGACATTTACAGTTTACTGATAATACAGAGACCGGGGCTGACAACTCAAATGTTCACGTTCATTTGAATGTGACAGAGCGATTGAAGTCTGATTGAAGTGTTCCTGTTGTGTCTTGCTGCTTCAGCAGGACAGCAGTCCCCTCCCAGCAGCTCAGACAGAACAGACTGGTAGACCAGTGTGCACACAAGCTGTCACATCCAGAAAGTCACATGCAATAAAGTCTGAGCACTTTGAATGTGTTTCAGCCTGGATGGAGTCTCTATGAATGCATACAAACTGTTAACACATAGCAAGCACTCCAACGTCTTTTTCTGGGTACTTAGTTCACAGAACGCTAAGCTGTGCTGACATCCCATAACGGATTTGCTAATCTTTTAGAAGGTCACCAAAAGACGGTTCCTTTAAGACAATGAGCCCCGCTTTTTAATCTAATGATAACAACTGTACGTTTAATTTTGAATAGTCTTTTCAGACCAAACATGAATGATCGTTGTTCATCTTGGTGCGAAAGATTTGAAAGTGAAAAATCGTCATAGGATATTCTGTATTTTTCTTTTCATTATTTGTTTTGTGTGAAGAGGCATTTAGGCTGAGACGCTTCGTATGCCTCACTTAATATTGATAATCGACTTCATGTTTTGCCTGCATCTGTTGTTGAAATCAGGCACACCTTGGCCATTAGACCGTAAATAAAAAGGATTTTGTAGTAAATCAAATTACAACTTTCAGTCAGGCTTTGTTAAAGTTGGGATCGCTGCCCTGGTCACTGCTTTGTGTCTCTCTTGCCTGGAGGTCTGCACCTGCTTGAGAGGTCAAAGGTCAACATACCTGTTATTCTTGTCTGTATAACCTGTAAAATATGCTGGATATGATGTGATAACTTGTCTGTGCCTTGCAGGGGATCGGCTGGTGAAAGTGAACGGGGAGAGTGTTCTGGGAAAGACGTACTCGCAGGTGATAGCCCTCATTCAGAACAGGTAAGACCTCCTGCCCTGTCAGCACCTCGAGCCTTTGGTGTGTTGATTTAGCGAACCATCTGTTTGCTTTTTCATCGCGAGCTTACCATCGACATGACACACACACGTAGTCGTTAGTATTCGTTTGCTCTGCCTTTTCAAAAAAGAGTGGCCTGAAGCAGCGTACTCGACTCACTCTCGATGCTCTCAGTGGTCTCAAAGACTGAGAGTCTTTGACGTGTGATACTGTGGCTCTCCAGAGGGAAATAGAGGGGCTTGAAAAAAATGACACTCTGGAAAGTTTTATCTGCTGAAACGATTTAATCCTGGTGACCTTTTCTATTCAAATGCTTGGCTTAGATTCTGAAATGTTATTATCAGTTATTTCATCAGTTGAACTTCTTTTAGACCCCAAAATCCACCGGGAGGTTAGATGTCAGCTGCAGCACAGCCGGCTGGTGTTAGGGATGTGCGAACCAACTTTCACTCTCCTGATATGAGATACCTCTACTCAGACTATCTGCTGATATCAACTCCCAATCTGATACCAGTGCTTGTCTGTTTACCTCAAAGCATGGAAGTCATTGAGAACGTTGTTATGGGGGGTAACACGAGGCCAGGGATTGCTATAGTACTAAATGTAAATCATAGCAGAAACACTAAACTATATAATGATATTGGGGATGCAAGTGTATTTGATGTGGATCAGTTGCGTCTGGCCGATACCCGATCCACTTAATGAAGTCAATGACGCCTTATGCAGCGTCGCAGATCGATTCTGTGAGTCCCCAGCTGGTCTCTACTTCGGCTGTTAATGTTTTAGTTTAGTTTGTATAAATTAGTCAGGGGGATTCATAAAAAAAAAATATATATATTTCCGTGTCTCCCACTTTGTATCAAGCACCAGGTCAGGATATTGGATGAGAGCCTGTTTTTTCACCTCGATATCTTATTTGTCTTCATTCTTCCTGTCCTCCCCTCTTCCTCCTCCCCTGGACGTGTCTTACAGTGAAAGTGTGTTGGAGCTCTCCATTATGCCAAAGGATGAAGACGTGCTTCAGTTGGTAAGTGTGAGTATGGGATTTTTCACGCACCTTCTCTTAACAAACTAACCCACACGTGTCATGCATTGCACACTTACATACAAGGCTTGACAAGCAAGCAAACTGTTTGTTAGGTTTTGGATTACGTTAGGACACTGCAGGAAAACGTGTTTGCGGAGTTTAACCTGGATTCTCCCTGTCATTGTGGAAGAATGCAGCCATGTTGTTGGAATGGCTGCAGAGTGACTCAGAGGCTCTCTGCTCTGTGTTTAGGTTACATCACGGATTCATTCAAAGCCACTGGTATCCCGACTGTCAGAGCTTAGATTAAAAAATATATATTTTTTTTTTAAAACAGCTCCGTGCTCGTTCACACACCCATGTACTGTATAACACATTTTTGTCGCTCCACAGGTCGCTCACATGATCAGACATGCATCAACCCTCGCCCCTCCCATTAACCCAGAGCAACATGTCAACACAAATAAAACAGACAACCACCAAATTGAAGTGATCTGTCCACCACATTCAGAAACACCAGTGTTCCCGCCGAAAGAGGCCAAAACTTGGTTCTCCGTTTACATATAGCTGTCATATCTCGGCGTTATAAACCCACTCCTCTGTCCTTACACTCCTCCCCTCGCTGCTTCGCCTGTATCTGCTGCATTCCTAGCATGACATCAGCAGTGCTGCGCCTCCTTCCACACTCCCACAGGGTGGAGTAAGGCAGAGAATGAGAGGGAGGAGAGAGGGAGTTTGGAACGATCCGACAGAGGAGAAAGCAAGGAACAACAGATAATAATTTTAAAAAACGCACGACAAAAAGTCATAAAAAACAAGGAAAAAAGATTGAACGTGTCTGGGAGAAGAGCGGCAGGTTTTTAGCAGCAGGAGAGTTTGAGGTAATCAGTGTTCTTCCTCCTCCTCTGTGACTGTTTGTGGTGACTTACAAGCTTAACGCGCAACCTGAGGACAGATTCTGGATTCTGTTGGCTGGTGAAGGTATACATTAAATACTGTGTGATTTAGTTTGACTTAATTGTGAGGGCGAGTATGCGTGTGTCCCTCTGGTGTTATGAAGTTGTAAATGATGCTTTGAATGCAACCGTGTGGCTAATTGATAAAGTAGTCAGTTGATTATGCACTTGTTATTTGCAACTGACAGTCCTAAAGTGTCCTAAAGTGCCACACAGTGGATGCATATCCTGTATGTGTGTATGCATAACACTGTTGGGGACATCTGCTGCTGGCTGCTGTTCCAGTGAGTGTTGTGACTCTCGGTCGAGGCAGTTCATGCAGTTTGCTAGCGAGCATGTGTTTGTGTTCAGAGCAGAGGCCCTCGGGAGAAACTGTGACAAAAGGGGTTGAGGTGAGAGGTCGTTCCACTTGGAGGCTTGTTGTGTAACGCACAGTGGCACGAGGTTGTCTTAGTGTTATGGTTTTGGTCGGTGTTGTTGTCAAACTTGTTTACCGTGAGAGTAAATGATGTAAAGTCGTCACTGCCACACACACACACACACACACTCACCTTTTCTTCAAGCGTTCCTTCTGTCTCGTCTTATCTCACGTCTCCTCCATCTTCTTTCCCTTTCTCAGGCTTACTCCCAGGATGCCTACCTGACAGGCAACGAACCCTACACTGGGGGAGCCGAGTACCTCCCACCACCGCCTCCCCTCTGTTACCCACACACCAAGGCCACGACCCCTGCTGGAGCCCCTGCGTCTGGCTCCATGTGCCAGAACCAGCTGGATAACTGGAGTCGCTGGCCAGGCTCTTCCAGCCCCTCTTCACCCCTGGACAACCGCTCCGCTGTGGGCAGCCCCGCCAGCTGGCAGGAAGGACGGGCAGGAGAGCCAGGCGGTGTGGGTCACAGCAGCCCAGCCCACCGTACAGAAGAGATCCAGTACGGTATGACCAGCCAGCAGCCTCAGGGCCAGACCAGGGGGCGCTCCTACTCTTCCTCTTCCTCATCAGGAGGCCCTTTATCCAGCCCGCTGCAAGTCCACTACTCAAACCACCACGCTGCCCCCTCCTCTCAGGCTCAGCCACGCAAGTCCAGCTCAGCCTGGACCAGTCCTCCCCTGCCCCAGCTCAGCCATGGTCACACCGAGCGTCGCCAGCAGGCCCTCTCCGACTGGTACTACAACCAGGTACCCGAGCGCCCGGGACGCAGCATGCAGACGCGCCACCGCAGCTACTCTCAGGACCGGCTCAGTGACTCGAGGAGGCAGCAGCAGCGGTCGGGTGGCTGGCCGCACAGCGCCTCCCAGGACACTCTGATGTTACTACAGCAGTCAGGACCGGGACCCCAGGGAGAGCCCTACTGGTCCTATGGAGACTGGGAGGGGGGCCCAGGTAGGGGCCCAACTGCCAATAACTACACCCGAACGCGCTCTGAAAACCTGCTAGCCCAGTACGATCGCCACGGCCGCTCGTTAGAGATGCTGGACCGAGCAGCAGCTGGACTGGTCTCACCTCATTTTGAGAGGCCCTCGTGGCCCCAGCAGGCTCCCCAGCCGCCCCCCAGGACTGACGCCCAGCAGAGGCAGCAGGGGAGCCATTACGGTGCAGCACAAGCTCCTCCGATGTCCCGACACACACCGCCACATTCTAAACACACCCAGCCTCACTCCCAGCCTCAGTCCCAGGCCCACACCCAGTCCCACTCTCAGCCTCACTCCCAGCCTCAGTCCCAGCCGTCGGCCCCCCAGAGCAGGCGGCTCCCCCCTGGGCAGAGCATGGACGACCAGCCGGTGGGCTACCGCAGCTACAGCCCCTCTTTTTACCGCAAGACGGGCCGCATCCTGCAGCAAGCGCACTCTTTCAGGGACCCTTCGTACTCCGGCCCTCACATGAACTGGAACCCAACGCCTAAAACCAGCCCCCCAGAGGGCACAACGGCACCCCTCACCGCCTCTGCCGCGTCCCCCCTCGCCTCCGCCACCCCCGAATCCCAGGACAAAGCGTACAGGCCAACAAACCACGAGAGGGAACGAGGGGCAGTGGAGGCGGAGGTGGTGGCGCAAACCCAGGAAGTGGTGCTGAGGCAGAAGCCTCCCACCGGGCGGAGGAACGCCCACGGCATGCGTCACCCTCACTACGCGCTGCCCATGGACGGGCTAGAACCCTCTTTGTTTTCTCCTGATCCCCAGGACACGGCTCCGGCCCCTGGTCCCAGGGGAGATGGAGCCCCACGCAAACCAAACGGCAATCTCGCCCCCCTGCCCATAGAGGATGACTCCCTGGCCTCGATCCCCTTCATAGGTAAGCAAGGAACTTGTGAGCTTCTTCTCGTGTGGCTTCTCTTACACCTTTTTGCCCTCACCAAAACCCCAACTGACCTTGAGATTTCATCGCTTCCATTCTAAATTGTAATCCACACGAAGTGTTTATTGGATATTAGTGAAAGCTTTACTGAGATGAAATGCAGAAGCTTTAATTCAGACAGAATTATGAGTTTTGGGGAATGTGTGTGTTTCCTTAATTTCCTTCTTGTTTGTCTATTGAGGCTCCAGGCTCTAGGTTGCCATTCTCTCAGAGAGATTGTGTGCGTGCTTGTCTGTGAATGTTTGCATTGAGTAATACTGGCACTTAGCCGCACTCTTACAGACAGTATTAGTAGTTTGATTGAATCATATTTGATGGGAAATCCCTTATCCTGCTGCTACGGTCACCATGCTCAGGAAATGAGGTGGAGTCTTGACATCCTGTGTGTGTGTGTGTGTGTGTGTGTGTGTGTGTGTGTGTGTGTGTGTGTGTATGTGTGTGTGTGTGTGTGTGTGTGTGTGTGTGTGTGTGTGTGTGTGTGTGTGTGTGAGTGAGTGAGAGAGCAGGTAGTGCTCGTGATCTCCTATACTGCCTTAATGTTTAATTTCTAGTCTTTTAGTCAGTTAGCGTAGTTGTTTTTTTTAGTAAATGATTGCTAACATGCTAAACAAAGGACACAGTAAACGTTATAAACATCAGCATATTAGCATTATGCCATGCTAGCATTAGAGTGTAGCTTAAAGCACCAGCGTGCCCCTATGTCCCTTATCCTATAGGTAATCTTCAACTATTGACAATTTGGATTTATAATTGTAAACAATGGGCTACCTATAATCTTGGGTCCTTTTCAACATTGTTTAATGTTGAAAGAAAACTTGCCTTTTAATCTTTACCTAAAAGACTTAATCTGTTTTTTTTTAGACTACGCAGAAAAAATGAATGAAATATAATGTTGTGTTACGGAGAACACATAGTACAGTACCCTAAATGTCATAAACCGACTGCACCTGTAATGGCTTCACTGCATGCAGGATACAGTCTGTAGTTCTTTGTCTATATGAGGATGTTTGCATGAATATGCACTATAGTTATGGCCTACATGTCGGTATCAGTGGGAGGTGATTGTGGTCATGTCCCAGCTTGTTCCCTGCTCTGAAAAGACTCAAAGAGAAGGGGCTTCGCAGGCTTTATGCTGCCTTGTATCACTTGACATGTACAGCAGCCATTACGTCAAAGCATACGCAAATGAAGTTAGTCGATCAGGTGAGCTGCGCCTCCATCATCGTGTCACAGCCTGAGGAAAACAACCGCTGCTTACCCTCATGCTCAAAAGATTCAAATCAGCTGCCTTGAACTCTTTGACCCAACATGAAACGAGCGTTGATATTTGAGCCCAGCCACGCTCGGCTCAGAAAAAAAGGTAATTTAAAGAGAGAAAATCCAGAGGAATCTGCAAATCAGGAGGGATCTCTCTGCTTTCCCTCAGTCCGTCTGTCAGAGCACATTCTTGCCTCGTACCTTCACCTGAATTAGATGAAACCTGGCAGTCAGAGCTGCAGGCCGGGACACGTCTAATGGCCATAAACTGAATCTAGGCTAGATTCTACCCTTAGACAAGAGCATAACTTTTTGGTTCTGTGTCTTTGTCCATCTCTTTATCGCTCTGACAAAGATGCTGATTTGATCCGGGCCTATTTGGGAACATGGGATTTAATAGGCGTTCATTGTCGTTCTTGTCTGCAAAGCACGGCTGTCTGGGAGGTACAGACCACAAAGGCAGGCTGTGTCTGACAGCAAATGGGTTTTTATGACGTCTAGTACAGAGATATAGAAATATGCAGTATTTTCTTTTATTTCTGTAGCTCATACAACGTGAATAAAACAAGAAGGGGCATGTTCACAGATGAAGTATTTCACTCTTTACCCACTTGGAGTCTTTCGACATGAATGTAAGCTGTAAATTACCAAGAGGTTTTTTGTGGCGATCCTTGTGGGGAACAGAAGGAGCCCGTACTCTCAGCTCCCACCCTTAATGCTGCTATTGTGCTGCTCTGCTAGATGAAGGGGTTTGTGTGTCTGTGTGGGTGTGAAGGGGTTCAGTCTGACTATCTTCGCTAGCTGGACCCTCCAGACCAGGACCAAGACCTTAACTCCGGTTTATAGTCTTTTTTATAAAGCTGAAACAATTAAGCATTAATCGACAATTACTTTGTTAATCGATGACTCGTTAATGTGGTTTTTGTAAGCAAAAATAGTCAATATTAGTTGAACCCAGCGGCTTAATAATGAGGATTTGCAGCCATTTTTGTCTTACATGGCAATAAACTTAATATCTGAGGGTTTTGGACCGCTAGTCGAAACAAACATGCAGTTTGAAGTGGTCACTTTGGGCTTTCATTGTGATTTGCATTTTCACTATTTTCTGACATTCTATTGACCAAACAGTGAATCAATAAATGGAGAAAATAATCAGCAGAATAGAATATAATCTTTTCTCCGGTCTGAATGTTAGTTTGAAACCATCATTTGCCAATAATAATAGCTGTTTAATTTAGGTAAAGTTATTTTCCAGCTGTACAGCATTTAACATTTGAGAAGTTTATTTTGTAGGTAGGTATAGGAAAAAAGTATGATTTTGATGCTGGTATCCTAACTCCTGCTCTAAGTAAATACTTGCTTTGTGCTGAGTAAGGAGTTTTATAGGAATTTTAAAAGGCGAATTTACTCAACCCTTAACGTAGGATGCAAGGCAAGGCAAGTTTATTTGTATAGCAACAACAAGACGATTCAAAGTGCTTCACATAAAACTGTTAAAAGCATCAAAACATAATGCAGAAGAAAACAAGATTTAAAAACAATTAAGAACATTCCTTTTTTTTAAAGGAAAAAATCAAATAAATGTTACAGTGCAGTTTAAGAAATACAATTGTCTCAGTTGTGAGATGCAGACATTGATTGATTAAAGACAACAGTGTAGTCCTTTTGTTAAATGTATCTGAATAAGTACAAATCCCCAGACTGAGATAGATGCATTTTAAGTAAGGACTTGTCTGCAGGACGTCCTTGTGGAGTTGTGGCAGAGAGCTGCAGCATGTTGCTCCCCTCTGCTGGTCCGTCTCTGTCTTGTGGCTCTTGAGCTCCCTCTCTGGCTGCCTGTTAATGACGGCCTTTGTTAAACCCACAGCCCGGCTATTTCTGGGCAGCGCTGTAAACAGGCAGATTCCTCATCCCAGATTGGAAATGTTTTCCGCCTGATGTCGGACTCTAGTATGCACAGGAGGGGGGAAAAGACAAGGGTGCTAGATGGAAGAAGGGAAAGAGAGACAGAAAGAAAAGAGAAGAAGCTGAGGGCTGATTACAGGAAGTTGCGGGGACATAGAGGTAAAAAAAAATAAATACAAATCAGAACAGGAGTGAGACGAAAGCAGAGCAAGAATTTACAAAAAGGCTTTGTTGTGGTCTGTGCTGGATCTCAGACTGAGCGGCTCTACTGCCCTCTGTAGTTTACTCAGAGAACACACAGGAGCCTTCAACTCAATCCTGACGCTATGAAAAGTCACCTGACTCTTATCCTATCTGTCAGTCATGTGTGTGTGTGTGTGTGTGTGTTTGTGTGTGTGTGTGTGTGTGTGTGTGTGTGTGTGTGTGTGTGTTGCCGTTTCATATCCCTTTGAAGACGTGTAGCCTGTGTGACTGTGACCTATATATTCTGCTTTATGCCTTTTGTCGTCTCGAACACAAAATCATAAAACTAGCTTTAAATATCTCCATTCAGTCATTCCCACTATTCGTATTTTCTTCGATTGTGGCTTGTCTCTTGTATTTGTCCTCACATGTATCAGATCACACATCTGTAGATGTTTATAAAGAACTGAAACCTGGAGCCAGTAAATCTCTGTCACAAAACCGCCCCCGTTGGCAACTGAATAGCTCTTCCTTTGGCAACAGGCGGCTCAGGTACGGCTCCTCTGCAAACGGCTCACTTATTTTGGTTACAATCATATTTTTCCGTTCCTGACACAGTTACAGAGGTTTTCAGTCATTTAGTTTCTTGAGTGCATTTGTAAATGAGCATAGATTCTTGTGTTTGTGGTTTGACTTTTGCCTTTTGTGTACTGGAATCCAGAATCGGATGGTGTTCGATGATGATTGTTTGCAGATGAAAGAATTACAGATGTGACGACAGAAATTTAAACCGTGAAAATGAATTTTCTTCTTTCGTATACCTGACGATAACCCTGCTGCTCCTCGCCGTTCCTCTCCCTTTACGGACCTCTCCTCTTACACACCTTCTCCTGATCTAACCCCCGTTTTAATATCCTACTTCTTTCATCCTGGCCTTTTTCTCTAACACCTAACCTCCCCACCCTCTCCTCCTCCCCCTCCTCCCCTCAACCCTCCCACAGATGAGCCGACCAGCCCAGGTGCTGATTTGCACGCCCGCCATGTGCCGGCGTCCTCCGTGGTATCCAGCGGCATGAACTCGGCGCCCCCCGTGGTCACCGGCCCCGCCTCCGCCTCCCCCACCTTCACCTTCCCCCTCACTAGGCTCTTCTCACAGGACTGCAGTGAGTGCCCCCCCTCCTCCCTCTCCTCGCTCCCTTCCTCGCCACTGCATGCAGCCAAAAGTATCTTATTTTTGATGTTTAGTTATTTTTAAAAGAGGGATTGATCACGCATGGTATTTAAAACCGTCCTGGTTGGTTGGTGCACGTTATTTCAAGAGGATCTAGCGGATTTTTTCTTTTCCTCGCTGCTTGGTTTCCATCTTCTCGATTATATTTGCCTTTGGAGTCTTAAAAGTCATTTTTTTCCCTTAAATTCAATCAAATCCAATTTCAAACAGTTACTAATTCAAATCAAATTGCTTAAATAATTCTCCAGAATTAAGTGTAATGTTTCATGATTCTAGTACAGCAGTTTTGCCAATACTGCTGTCTTAATTCTGAGGATGAACCTTTTATTGGAAACGGGTTGAAATAAAAAGAATAAAAAGTGTAAGAAACAAGACTTTTGAGGCTAAATAACACACACAACTTCTTGCAAAGATGAACAATGTTGCATGCTGAATTTGTAGATTTGCATGTTTGACACAAAACAAGTTTGCTTCTTTTGGGCCCCAGTTTAATAGAATTGGACAAACTTGCATGATACGTTTCTTTAAACAAATGCACGTCAGTCTGTGTTTACAGGGGCCACACCTGCATGCCAGTGGTGAGAAAAGTGACCAGAGTTGATTTAATATAACCCACTGTTCCAGCTCATCTCCCCATCGCTCATCAACTACGCCACCCAAACCCGCAAACTCCTCCCACCACCTCCTCCCGCTTCCTCCCTCACTATCCCCTCTCCTAATCCAACCCCGCCCACTCGGGTGATTGGCATCACATCAACATTCTGTCTTTCTCTCTATCTCTTTGTTTCTTCTTCTCTCTCTGCTCATTCATCTTCTCACTGAGCAGGCAGTATTAAATCCGGTCGCCGTTCCTCCTATCTTCTAGCCATCACCACCGAGCGCTCCAAGTCGTGTGACGAAGGACTCAACACGTTCAGAGAGGAAGGCCGAGTCTTCTCGTGAGTACCGTCAGTCTGAGGCAGATGAGACTTCAGCAACACCCGTTAAAGTGCATCATCTCAGTTTATTTTTTTTATTTATACAGGAGGCTACCAAAGAGAGTGAAGAGTTTCTTCACAGACGGGGTGAGTGCTTCACCTTTCATTCCTCTAACTTTTCATGACCTAAACCTTGTTTTTGCAAATGTCCTTCTGTCTCACTGCTTTATTTGTGCAGGGGACTGCTTTTACATTCACGATACATTTTGTCAGATTATCAAACCAAGAAAACAACCTATAAAGAACAATGGATGCCCTGCAGCTTTACAGACACATTTAACACACTTACAACTACTGACAGACAGTTAACTGGTATTTGCTCAACAAATGAAAGCAAACAAATGTAATTATTAGACTTAACATAATAACATAATCTGTGGCTTTGTTAAATCACAATTGTGAAAGCATCTAAAACACCTGATCCTTATAAAGGCTTCCTGAGGTTTTGAGTGACGTTTAAGAGAGCTCTGTCACTTACGACCACAAGAGGATGCAAATGGCATTTCCCCTTCATTTCTTTTTATCTTGAATATTGAAAGTCACAACTACTTTTGCTTTTACTTTACTCACAAAACCATTGAAAAGTTTTCTTGTGAACCGCTAAAATACAGTGTAACTTCAACACATTGATTTATCTGCCTCTTCCAGTCACTTGTGTTCATCGTTCTGGTCTGTTTCTGAAAGTGTAATAGATATTTTAATTTCCAATCAAACTTGAATCAAAACAGTGTAGCTCCTCGAGTTAGTCGTGTTTGCTCAGTGTCAGCTTTAATAAAGCTGAATCATTTTCATGTGAGTTTTGAAAGCAGCATTTGGCCGCGGCACAAAGAGGCCAAATAGATTCTGCCTTAGCTCCTGATGCATCAGTTGCAACATGATATTGAAATTTCTAATTCAAAATATGCCAAACACTGAGAAACTTACAACTACACCTTGACCAGCACCGACTAAATGACGATTTGGAGAGAATTTACATGAAGACTGAACACCTCAGCAAACACATTATCATTTCATTATTTTGTCAGAAGAGACAGAGGCTTTTAATGAGTTTTTTTTTTATATACATTGTCAGATGTAATTACCAAACTGGAAAGTAAAAAAAAAGAAAAATCAACAAAAGTTCTGAACATTTCCTCGGTTGTGTTTCAGTCTCTGGACAACCTCGGCACAGCAGAAGAGGTTCGATCTAAACGCCACTCCACCTCAGAGCTGGGAAACATTACGTACAGCGACGTGCGGCGAGAAGGATGGCTGCACTTCAAACAAATCCTCACAGAGAAGGGCAAGGTGGGCGTGATTATAAAATAGCTTCAGACAGAAAAAGGAATCAAAAGCAACCGAAGACTCACGTCTCGTCTTTCCTTCACAGAAGGTGGGCAGCGGCATGCGTCCGTGGAAGCGAGTCTTTTCGGTGTTTCGCTCCCATTCGCTGTTCCTCTACAAGGACAAGAGGGAAGCGGTGCTCCGCGGGGCCACGATCGGAGGTGCGGCCGAGGACGAGCAGCCAATCAGCATCCGGGGCTGCCTGGTGGACATCGCCTACAGTGAGACCAAGAGGAAGCACGCCCTGAGGCTCACCACGCAGGACTTCTGCGAGTACCTGCTTCAGGCCGAGGACCGGGAGGACATGCTGGACTGGATAAAGGTCATCAGGGAGAACAGCAAGACGGACAGCGAGGTCAGAGGACACACCTACACCTGTCAGACTTTAACCTCCTCTGTGTGTAGTGTGTAGTTATAACACAGATGTGTGATTCGTGTGTTGCAGGAGCTTGGTTTTTCCAGACAGGCCCTCATCAATAAGAAACTGAATGATTACAGGAAGCAGAGGTTAGTCACCTGATAACCGATCATGGATCCGCTTTCACCACTGCACTTGTCTGTTGCCATGACAGACGGCTTGAATTAATCTCTGTCTCCCCCTGCAGTCCAACAGGCAGCAAGCCCGACTCCTCCCCTAGGATGTCCCGCATGAAGCCTCCCTTCCTGCTAAACAAGATGGAGAACGCTGCAGGGGCGCCACGCTCGCCCAAATCAGATGTCAAAGGTCAGTGTCAGGGATAACCAAACACACCGGTTCCTTACTGTGATAAAATAAAACTGTATTGTTGTTTTTGACTAAATGTCAGAAGTTATGAGATGTATTATCACCTGGAGAGAGAACAGTTCTAAGGTGTTACTCCACTACTAACTAATACACATTGCAGCTTAGTACTAATGCTAAGACTTGTGACCCAAAAGACTAAATATCTGACTTAGTGCCAGTTGTAAATTTTATACATCCCACCAAAACCTTTATACATTTTCATCATTGCAATGATTCCTTTTTATTTGTACTGTTTGTGACTCTTAGACCTGTCTTATGGAAATCAGATGTTTGACATAAAAATCAGCATTAGCTCAAATATCAGTTTATGTCATAACACAATTGCAGGAAGTGTATAATCAATTCTTTAAATAATATAGCTGCAGATGTAAGAATATATAACAGCCCTTTTTGGATAAGAGCCTTTAAATGTAAATAAAGGATAAACCAAGAAGCAAACCCTAAGCTCTGTGACAAGCAGTGAAGTTTCTGTCCGAACTGTCCTCAGATGAGAGCGGCCCTCCGAAGTCGCCGTGGGGAATCAACATCATGAAGAAGACAAAGAAGTCGGGGCCTAAAGCTTTCGGTGTGCGGTTGGAGGATTGTCAGCCGGGTGTGAATAACAAGGTGAGCCTCAGCACCGTCTGCCATACCAGAATAAAGTTAAACTACTACTACCACTACACCGCTGAAGGTTTTATATGTGATTAAACTCTGTGTCTGTGCCCATCTCAGTTCATCCCGTTGATCGTGGAGATCTGCTGCGGTCTGGTGGAGGAAATGGGTCTGGAATACACGGGAATCTACCGAGTCCCTGGGAACAACGCCATGGTGTCGGCGCTTCAGGATCAGCTCAACAAGGGATGTGAGATCATCCCCACGGAGGAGGTGAGGAAATACGAATGCACCTTTACATTTAATAAACCCTTTCACTGACAGACGGGTTTCATTCAACTTTACGCAACAAAACTGTATCGTGAGATGCAGAAGGAAAAGTACGTCGATCGCTGACTCCTCTCTGTTTCTTTTTCCGTCAACAGAAGTGGCAAGACCTCAATGTCGTCAGCAGTTTACTCAAATCCTTCTTCAGGAAGCTTCCAGAGCCGCTCTTCACCAACGGTTTGTCCAAACATGTCACAACAAGCCGTCCACACACAACTCACACTGCCATGCCTTCATATCAAATGACTGTTACCTCCATTTCACTGTCAGTGTTGTTGTATTTTTATGTCCATATATATACATATATATATATATATATACCTATATTTTTGTATATACATTTATATTTTTACATAGTAGCTCTACTTTTTTTTCTATTTTTGTGTATGTTCGTGGAGCGCAACGGGAAATCCGGAGTCAAATTCCTTGTATGCGTACAGGTATCCATGTCTGATTCTGATTCTTATTAACAAAAATGTATATCTTGACAGACAAGTACAACGACTTCATCGACGCCAACCGGATGGATAGTACATCAGACAGACTAAAGACCATGAAGAAACTAGTACGTATTTCTATTACTTTGCTACTACTAAGCTAGTCTGTGCGTGTGCGTGTGCGTGTGCGTGTGCGTGTGCGTGTGTGTGTGTGTGTGTGTGTGAAGAAGTTTTGCAGGCTCAACAGGTTTAATAATATTGTCATTCTTCTTGTTTTTTCCCGCAGATCCGAGACCTTCCAGATTACTATTACCACACTCTGAAGTTCCTGGTTGTTCACCTGAAGACTGTAGCCGACACCGCAGATAAAAACAAGGTGAAAGACAGTTTGTAAATTAAATGAAAACATAACCATGCATCACTGTGACATCTTTGCTAATAATGTATTTTGTCGTGGTGTAGATGGAGCCCCGTAACCTGGCTCTGGTGTTCGGGCCGACTCTGGTCCGGACGTCTGAAGACAACATGAAAGATATGGTCACACACATGCCCGACCGCTACAAGATAGTGGAGACACTCATCCAACATGTAAGAGAGGCCGCATGGCAACACACACACACACACACACACACACACACACACACACACACAATAAACACACATACACACACTTGCAAATTACTCATCCTCATTTTCAAGATAAATATTTCTTTCTCCATGTTGTTCTTGTAGTGCAACTGGTTTTTCGCTGAAGAGCAAGACAAGGATGAAAAGGTAAGCTTCCTGTATTGTTTCTTTAGACTTGCGCATTGAAAATGCCAATGCACGACAGAGACAGCTATTTAAAGATTCAGTTTGGGATGTGCAGTTGCCCTGAGAACTTGCAAGTAATGTGTCGTATGTGACTTCATTATCTGAGAATCTTTTCAAGTTGGTGTGAAATATTGTTTTCTACCACTGAGGGGGATTACTTCATTTTTTGAAGTGAACTTGCTTCAAGAGTTTGTTTTAAGATGATTATAGTAAGAAAAAAATCCCTGAAAAAAGAAGAAAAAAAGTGAAATGTTTATTGAGCATTTGTGCTATTTCATAAAACCCATAAGTCACCATGGCCTTTGCAACTTTAGATTTTACCTTGTAGTTTTGTATTTGTGGTTGAGAGCACAGATCACGTAAAACAATTCTAAACATCTTCTCAAAAGCCTTATCTGTAAAAATCCCCATTCAAAATGTCAGTTCATACATTCAAACAGTTTGAATCCACAGTTTCCGTTTTTTAACGCAGCCAAAGTCGCAGTAAATCACAGCCTTTTGTTTTGTGTCTCTTCCCTCCAGACGCCGGTGGACACGCAGGACGTGCAGCCCGCCCCCAACATCGACCACCTGCTGTCCAACATTGGCAGGACCGCTCTGCTCGGGGAGGCCTCAGGTGAGCTTACTGCTCAGAGCCAATCGCCTGCTAGCTCTGACCAAGCCGACCAATAGCGTTCGGGTAGATGTAATCGTAACCCAAAATGAATGCTGCTTTCCATTTCAAGCTGGAAAAAGGGAATTCCCCACTAGTGTATCATTATCATTATCATTATAACATTATTATAATGTGTGTGCTCCAGTCGATGGAGGGGAAAAAGCTGGCAGACATTATCAAGATAATTAGAAGAACTGAGTCTTAATTCAAAAGAAAGATACTTCAACAAGTCGGAAAATGAATCCTGTTCCAACTAAACGACTTAAGATGGTGCTCTTTAAAAGCACGTATAAAATAATGATCCCAAATGTTGACATGACGTCACGCTCCTCGTCTGATTGAGATCACTCCTTGGAAGTTTGTCCCGATTTAAAGCCAGAATTCCCTCTTTTCCAACAGAACTGGAACGCGGCATAAGAAATGAAAGTCTGACATCTGTTAGTACTCGGGAGTGTTTCTGTGTTTGATAGCGTGCCTACACTTTCTATCCTTTCTGCTGACCTCTTTTTTTTCCCCACGTTGCTCATCTTTCACTTTCTTTGTACATCTCTGCATTTCCTTCTCTTAGCTGAGCCTGTGGAGCAGCCACTGTGGTAGGATGGGAACTCCCCTGGCAATACGTGTGTGTGTGTGTGTGCGCGTGCGTGTGCAACCGAGTCTGTGCATCATATTGTGAAAGTGAAATAATGTGTTTGTGTGGGTGAGAGAGAGGGTATTAGTGTTGGTGATGGTTTGTGTCTCCATGGTCTCCATTACCCACCTTCAGTGTCTGCCTCTCAGTGTCAGGCTGAGGGCCCTGTAAGAACATGTCACTTCAGTGTGGGCCCGGTCCGATTTATGAATTAACGGCCTGTTAAAGCTGCTGTATCTGACACTGGAGTGTCAACTGTGGTCTGTCGCTGAGAGACAAATACCTCACTAGTGGCCCTTTGCTCCACTCATCCTACCTGCAGTTCCAGTCAGTGTAGTCCAATCATCAGGAGGCTCCTTCTGTCCTGCTTACCTCTAAAGGGACTCTAGGTGGCGCCGTTTCTATCCTGCCGTTTTAATGCCTCAATGACATTCAGAGATATAATCTGATATGTTTGTGCGAGGTTTAGTGGTGGCGCACGCTTTCAACCTTCCTCCATGGCTTTTGTATCGCAGTGGAACTTTCAAACAAAAAGTCCTTATTTCCCAAAATATTTCTTAATTGAGGCTCAAGCCAGCATGAAAGCTCGCTCACGGGTGATGTCTGCACACAAGGAAGAAGTCCTTTTATATCCACATTTGCCTAAAAGGGCTTTACAGTCTTGATTCGGATAAGCAAATGATCTAGAAGTGATCTTTCAAATTAAAAAACAATTTAGCAAGAGAAGATCAGCTATGATATTTAAACATTTACTGACCCATCAGATTATTTCACCTCATTAGAAATTCAAGCCATCTTTCCACCGTTAGGTTTTGTCATTGATACCATAACTGTTACCAGAAATGGTGACCTAGTCTCATGATAGGCCCCAGCTTTGAATAACCCATATAGCAGAAACGGATGGTTTCTGTCGGTCGTTTGTCTAGCCTATAAATAGCAAAGAAAGTACATCCATGTCTCATATTGACAGAGCTAAAATCAGACAAAGTTTTGTATTTATTCTTGTTCAATGACTGAGACAATTGGTCAGTTATCAAAGTTGCTTTTTTGCTGACTAATTCACTAATCAAATATTAAACTTTGACCATGTAAAAAATGAAATTTTTAACTTTATTGAAAAAATGATTTATACATATATATTTTGCCGAGCGCAGTGGGCTGCTGTAAAGCAGAAGGTTTCCCTCAAGGACACTTTGCCATGAGGACAGTAGGAGCCAGGGATCAAACCGCCAGCCTTGTAGTTGAGCGACAGCCGCCCTTCTTCTATGAAAGGCTACTTCTACTCCATGAGAGAGCATAACAACAACTAGTGAATTACTACCTGAGCTACACTACGTTTTGTGAAAACCAAAGAGCTTTAATGGTGATATGATGAGCACAGATGGAGGGTGAAAGTTAGTCCACCATCTGGAAGCGACACACAAGATAAACTGGATTGATATTATTGTTGTTGCTACATGAGAAACAATTCTTAAAATGGGCGCCATCACAGCCGAGCCCCGGGTTTCTCCAAAGAGTATGTGACAGTCATAAAAAACAGCTTTTATCCTGCCTCGCTGTGTTTGTGTTGTAATGTGTTTCTTTATACTCTGGACTCAAACATTATTTCTGCCTTCACGCCTCTCACTGCTTCTTTCACTGATTGATGTCATCCGCGTGTTTCTGTGATGTCATCAGTGTGTGCCGTGGTTTCCTAATGCCTCCAACACCAAACCCTGCTTTCCCGATCATTGTTTCTCCTCCTGCACATGTGTCTTTGTACTGGGGTCCGTCACGGTCAGAGGGCACAGAGGAAGCAGAGTTCCTTCAAATTCAGAGGAATTGGTCTTGTAATTAAAACATTTCGCAATCAGGAAGAGGACATAAAAATGCGGAAACTTTCAAGTATGTTGTGCTCTATTAACAACCCTGTCGGTGATGTCACAGCGGGTGGTTTCCCCTCTACAGCTGATGGAAATCACCGGCTGTGACATCAGGGTTTGAAGTGTATACAGAAGTGCAACATGCAGGAGCAGTTTTCTGTGAGTAAAAAAAAAAAAGTGATGATCACACCAACTGCCTCTGTGTCCTCCACCTTGACTGTTCTGGCCTTTTGTTCACTTCAATGGTTCTGACCCACTGATGTTTTTATTCTCTTTCCCCCAGACTCAACCAACAGTGACTCAGCGAAATCAAAGGTAACATCTTTTAACATGGTACAAGGATTCTCTGGATGGACACACACATATTGTCAGACAGCAGCAGTTAAGGCATATAAAGTGTAATGTATGACGTTTTTGTTTTTTCTTCCTGTTTCAGGGCTCTTGGGGGTCAAAGAAAGACCTCACACCCAAAGACTTCCTGACCCTGTCCATCATGTCGGCTGTTACGGGCCGCAAACGCAGGAAGCGCCATAACGCCCGCCGCGTGGGCAGCAGCACCGATGACGACTCTGAGCACGAGCCAATCAAAGCCGGACATTTAGGGCCAGAGGAGGAAGAGGAGGCAGAGTCGCCTGTGGGAGACACTGCTCCTCGAGCAGAGGGAGAGGAGGATGAGGATGAAGAAGAAGAAGAAGAAGAAGAAGAAGAAGAAGAAGAAGAAGAAGAGGAAGATGAGGAAGTTGTTGAAAGCGGATTGAAAGAAGAGGTAGAAGAGGAGGTGGTGGCGGTTATTCCCAGTCGGCCGTGCTGTAAAGAGGAAGAGGAGGCAGGAGGAAGGCAGGAGGAGGAGGTGCGGGCCGAGGTGAAGGGGCCGCCGTGGAGAGCGCCGGACGATGCTCGCTCCATCGTTTCCGGTTACTCCACCCTCTCCACGTTAGGCCGTAGCCTGGGGTCAGAGGGCCGGGGGGATGATGCTGATGACGAAAACAGCGAGCTGGTGAGCGAGACGGACAATGAGAGCGGCTTCGCCTCGCGCTCCCTCACCCAGGAGAGACCTGACAAACACCCGACGTCGCCTGTGAACACACAGCCAGCTGCCGCCCCGCGCAGCTTCCTCTACACACACTACAAACCCCCCGTTCTCTCGCCCACAAACCTGCTCGCCCCGCCTACGGCTCTCACGCAGACACCGGACTCCGCGGACAGGAGTGACGGCGGGGCGCGGTCCACCACGCCCTCGTCGTCCTCCTTCTCCTCCTCCTCCACGACGCACAGACTCCACTCGCGGCCCTCCTTCAACTCCCACAAGCTGATCCAGTGCGACACTCTGGCCAGGAAGAAGCTGAAGTCCGAGAAGGGCAAGGCCCGCTCTCTGGACCTGTTGGAGCTGTCCGGGGCCGCGGCCGAAGGCGACGGGGTCGGTTCTGGGTCAGACGGCGCGCCCAGAGTGAGGACCTCGAGGACCAACCCTTCCTCGGGCAGCAGCCAGGAGAGCCTGCGCCTGTCCCGGCCCAAGCCCTCCCTGCCGCCCAGCGAGGCCGCCTCCTTCACCCCGACCGGCGCCGGCGGCCGGTCTCTAGCGGAGCAGGTCCGCGCTCGTCTGCTGGGCTCGGCCGACGACCTGCGCAGGGTCGGGCTGCGGAAACCGCTGTCGCCAGAGACGCGGAGGAAGAGACGTGCCTGGCGCAGACACACCGTGGTGGCCTCCCCAACGGAGATCTCTGACAAGAGACCACAACTGACTGTCAGTGACTTCCCCCTGTCGCCCATCACTCAAAACCAGGTCAAAACACCAGGGCTGCCCCGGGAGGCTGACGGGCTCGACCAAGGACCGGCGACACGTCAAGCACCCACCTCTAGATTCCACCAGTATCTGTGAGCCCGGCCAGCTGACCCCACACTACACTCCAAGGAAACCAGGCTTCTGTACGGGGGTCCAGGCCGAGCCGCCGCCTCCCTGCAGGTCAGTAGACTGGCAGCAGCGTGAACCGGGTCGGGGGTTAGTTGCCAGGTGCAGCGCAGAGTACCAACGACCAGGTCTTTAAGAGCGGCCCACTCTTTTCTTTTTTGATGAGCTCCATTTGCATGGCAAGGGGTTTTCCAGTGTTGCCAAAGCTTTTTTGTTGTTGTTGTTGTTGTTCCAAAATGTGTGCTTTTATAGAAATAATACAAATACAGGACAGAGACATAAACAGACCTCATCGCACTCAATTTTACAGCCGAGAATTCTCCTTTGAGTAATAGCCGAGCATCCTTCTCCGTCTTCTCTGCCTCCCCGCTCAAAGGCAGCAGAAGTTAAAGGTTCGAATCCCTTCAAGTGACCAGAGATGGATTCTGAAACACAACGTCCCTCTGGTTCTCCAGAGGATGGTGCTTCTTATCAAAGTGGGGGTGTAACGGTAGCTTCGACTTCAGTGAGCCAGAAGAGACGGTCGACCCCACACACACTTCTAGTTACAAAACGTTATTGGTCAGTTTAAAACTATTTCAAGAGAGCTCAGCTGATTTTTCATATCAGTCTTTGTAAAGATTTACTCCTCAGACTACAGACACTGTAATCGCTCATTTATACTCCAAACAACAGACACCGTGGGCTACAGACACGCGGCGTACAGTCGTCTCTCTCTACTTGTTAATAATGTTTATGTGTGTGTTTGCGCAACAATATTTGTGATCATGTCTGAGCGTGCAGGTGTTTGTGTTGAACAATTTTGTAACATTTGTACAAAGCCTTGTTAAGTTAACCTTGTAAATATAAATATTATGTTATCATATTTGTTTTTACTTTTTTAGTTCCTTTTTTTATGGTTTACAAAAGTGCGTACAAGTGCACAAGTCATTTTCTTTCAAGATGTTACTTGAAATGTTCCCCTTAATATATATATTTTGTGTTTTATATTCAATATATATATTATATATATTTTGTATTAAAGTAAAAAAAAAAGTACTTTTATTGTTATTTCATCTGGGTGTACCTGTTCACAGGAGACGAGATAAACGTGACTAAACCTGCTCCTTATTTCCTCATAGATGGCCTTCCTCTCTGATTCTCAGCACTGTGCAGAAAAACCTTTATCTCATGAGATACACTCTTATAAATAAGTATCTCTGGTGATTGTACTTCCAACAATGTTGCATCAACATGTACACAAACTATCTAACAACTACATGTAGCGAGAGAAGAAATGTGGTAATGATTCCACTATAGTGGGCCGTTAGCAGGCGGCTCAGCGCCACACTGTGATGGCTGAACTCCTTTGTTTTGTGGAGCGATGCCTCTCCAGATCTCTGCTCATATTTACGGAGCTCGAGTCCAAGTGTGTTCCTGCTTGTGAAAGAGAAGCCTGGCGGTGTTTAACAGACTGTTAAAAATATTGTGTAGCGCATACAAACGGATACATTTTCAGCTCAGTCTGTTGGTGATCTTTGTGTTTTCATCACATGCCCTCACGGGGTTCATCTGTCTGCATGTTTTTACCTTGGGGTGACATGGCTCTAATAAATCCTACTTGACTGGGGGAATGTTACAGTAGAGGAAACAAATAGGGAATCTATTGTTTTCATCTCTCGTCTTGATTACCCATCACAACAGAACACAAACAGAAGGTTTGACTTCCTCAGTCACGAGACTTGTTTTCATCTGACCAAATGACCCCGTGGAAAACAATAATAATAATAATAATAATAATATATGATAAGTTATAGTCTTGTCTTACCTCAAGATTTTTTCTACAAGTGCCTGATTTCTGGAATGTGTTTTTGTTCTGCAGTGCCATGTTCGGTTCTTATCTTTCCGTTTCCTTTTGTTGTTTCTGGGTCTCCGCCCTTCTCTCCTGTGGTTGACGGTATAACTCCGGCACTGACCCAAAGATGTGTACATTTAATACAAGCAGTCGAACTGAACCCGTTTTTTAAAAGCACACTTTAAGCCAAGGACATGTCTATGCACTCTCTTTGCCTTTAACACAGGCATTAACAGCGACACTGCTGACAAGAGGCATAGTGCTCTCTCAGCTGCTTTTCTGACCATCTCTCTCTGCCTAGTGATCCACAGTGTGTGAATATGGTACACCTAACAAGCCCTGCTCTCAACCGGCGTTAGGTCACGTCAGACGATGTCCGATCTCTCACAGATGAACTAACGGCCGATGACTTCATCAAAAAGGAAAACTCAACAAGTTGGCGTGCTTTCTGAAATTTCTTACCTTATGTTTCTTTGTTGTATTTTAAAGTCTTTTTGTACATACTTTCTTAATATGTAACATATTGTATTGTGTACATTTGGAATTGCTTTTTTTGGAGTATAACTAATATGAAAATGACTGGACTTAAACGTTGTCCACCTGAAACCATTTCCCTCATGGCTGTGTGCTTTAAAGCAAGGTTATATGATGTAAATAAACAGAACTATGTTTAAAACTCATTTCTCACTTGTTGTTGGTTTTTAGAGATGGTGGGCAAACTCCTAGAAGGGGGCGTGGTCGGCTCTTAAAATAGGAGCTCTTTGGCGCCCTCTGGTGGCTGCTGGTGATACGGTCTCCCCACGCCAAATGGCACCGATTGGGAACTACTTAACTACACACTAAATACATCGTAACTACTGAGACCTTGTGTTTCTAACGTAAATGAGTAGTTTTAATATTCATGGGATCTGTGAACATTAGCTGTAGTTCTGTGAATCTACTGAAACGTATGATCATTCTAGGAATAAGAAGCTTTAATAAACACCATTTGCAGCAGCTTATTTGGCTTTTGAGATGACCAGCACAACACAATCCGTTTTAAAATAGTGGAATAAACCCATTTAATAGGTCCTCTGGCAGAAACATCCACACTAGGTTGAACCCGGAGTGGGTTAACCTTTATAAAGAGCGTCTCCATCTCCATCATATCCCATCCCCCCTTCTGCTCCAGTCCGGGTATTCTTCCTCGGCCTGTCTGCCCGCTTCAGGATCTTCATAAGAAAAGCTTTGCGACTGTTTGTATTGCTGACAAAAGCCACGTATAGTTTCACACGGCGGCTGCTGTGAGCAGCTTCCTGTGTTTTAGAGCAGGCTTTACGACACATGAACAACACAGTTTCAAAATTTTATTTGAACTTATGTTAACACACAACTGTTAAAATATTCACTCTGGAATTTTACTTCTGGAAAACAGTTTTTTTGAAAGCTGACCCAATTAGCTGTAAGTTATTTTTTTATTGGAGGAAATGGCAACATACGATGTTTATTTTAAATTCAAAAAACGGAACAGCATATTAGTTGAAACAAACAAAATATTATCGTGTTGTCAAATACATTCTCTTTATAAAAAGAATCTTCTTTTTGAAATATTTACATTTCTCCTTTGAAAAAAACAACAACAACTGAACAGGACACCCTTACAGTCCAAATAGAAAATAAACGGCAAGTATTGCATTGCAAGGACTTGGGGTCCAAATGACAAACTGATTACAGAAAACGGACTTCTTTCTTTTTTTTCCTTTTTTTTTTTAAAATGCAGCAGTCCCATATTTTTACCTTTTTGAAAAGGTGAAGTGTGTCCTTTAATTGGTCGCGACTTGGCCCCTGTCAGTGCTGGGCTGGTGCTGCAGGAGCAGCTCCGTGTTCTGGGCCCTCAGTCTCTCCAGCTCCCGCTCCAGCTCTCGGAGCCGGACCAGGGAGCTCCCCGCGGTCAGAGCCTCAGGCTCCGCGGCGCGCCGCAGCCGGTTGTTCTCCTCCTCCAGCCGGGACATGCACTTCTCCAGCTCCAGGTACTCCTGCACCAGCTCCTGCTTGGTCATATTCTGCAGGCTCTCGACGTGGTACATCTCGTAGGTCTCGGAAAAGTCTCTCTGGAGAAACTCCCCACCTGCGTTCCCGGGTCTCCCGATGCCGTCGCTGCCTCCGCCGCTGCCGTTGTCTTCATCCTCCTCCTCGTTGTTGTTGTCGAAGAGGTCCTCCTCGCTGCCGGTGTCCTCCATGCGGATACCGACCCCCGTGGGTCGCCGAACCCCGGTCTCGGTGTTGAGGTCGGGCTCCTCTCGGTCGTGCTCGTCCATCAGGAATTGGGTGGTGTTGTAAGGGGCCACCGGGAGCCCTTTGGCGAACATCTCCTCTCTCAACCGGGAAGCTCTGGCCGTCTCCTTCTCATCCAGGGCTTTCCTCTCATCCCAGTTCAGTTTGTAATAAGGCTTCCAGTTGCGCTTCTTCTTGGAGGTCCTGCGCCGGTGTCGCTTCTTCCCCAGACGCGCATCCAAGCCGGTGTCGGAGTCGATGTGACTGTCCTCTTGCACCTGGTTCAAAGTCTCTTGCAGCGGTCTGTCTTCGCCGTTTATCTCCAGCGGGTTGTGACCCCCGTCAGGCGCCGCATGAACACCGGGTTTTTGGGGAGGCTGAGCTGCAGTCGGGCACTTTGGAAGCACGTTTCCGGCTGCTAAGGCAGGGCACACCCCCCTCTGTCCGCCTTTCCTCTGCCATAACTTGTCTGTGTGGATGTCCCCGCCGTGCTTCTGGTCTCTCTGCCGCCCCCTGCTGCCATTCTCTGGTCTTGCACGGCTTCTGGCCGGGAGATGCTCCAACGCGTCTCCGCTGCTCCCACCTGATGGGCTGCCTGAAGTTTTCAGGTGATGGGTCTGCTCCACCGGCTCCGTCATCCTGAGGTTCCGCTCCGATGGATCCGCTTTAGCACATTTTTAGATGATGTTCTCGTTCTCAAAACTGAGCTTTTAAAGTTCGTTGAAATACGTCAAACTAAATTTTAACAAAATACACGTATTCCAGAAATCACTAAAGAAAGTTAGAGTGTGAAATTAAACTATCGCAAATTAAAAGTAAACTTCTGGACAGTAAACTCCTTGAAGAGTTTGTCAGAGCAACTGTCGCTAACTACCATTAACTGTTTCGCTGCTGTCAGGACTATCGTTCACCCAGAGACGACGATTCGCCGTCACAACAGTGTCCAGTGTGATACTCAAGAAGAGGGAGCTCGTGTTTATATAGCAGCTCCGCCTCTAGTCGTGCGGATGCAGCTGTTTGTAAAACCCGTTAGATTGTGGGACATGTCGTTTTCATTTCAGTCAAGCACTGTCGGAGGCCTCCACATTGAACTACATTGTCCACAAGTCCACCATTACTGATGAGTATTTGAACCAATCAAATGGTAGAGACTTGAGCACGATAGAGACCACCCCTCTCTTAGTTGATTGGACTAGAGGATAACTTTGCTGTTGCTAAGCTTAAAGTATTTTCTGATTGGACAGCCAAATAGTCATTCAAAAGAACGTAATCCACACGAAGAAAGCAGCCCGGAGCATTATATGGACGGTACTATCTACAAATGAAGGGGTAATGCGAAAAGTTACAAAATACAAGTTAATTCAAATACGGTCTAATTACATTATATGATCACTGTAACCAAAAAGGATGTTATATACGTAGGATGAGTAGGGTTTACTTTCATTTGCAGACCACATAGTTTAACGCCGAATAAGTAATACAATGAACGCCCTCCTGTATGAGAAGCAAAATGCAGAAAGCCTCTTACGGAAACTAGTCCGAGTTGAACGTTCACACTGGAAAATAACTAAAAACACCCTACTTCCTAAATAAAATTATGGTTAATGTTTAGTGTCATACAAATGCGTCGTTTTGGTAGCAGTTGGACCATTAAATGATTCAGTATGAATATCCTGTGCGTTGTGCGGAGTGATACACTGTCGGACATGGGGCTCGGGTGAACGTTGGAATCAGCGTAAACAAACGGCATTTATTGTCAAGCCGCCGCGACGAGCGCAGCTCCGAGCCCCTCGTTGTTTAAGGGTGGGTCAGGCGCGCTCACACTTGCTCAATAATCCTGTTATCAGTGGACGGAGTGCTGTAGATCAGTTTTGAGTATTTCTGCGCAAACCATGTTCTAAAATGCAGTGTTATATTTACACTGTCGTGTTAACAGCGAAGGAGAAGCTAGCTAGCTAACGTTAGCTACGCCGTGTCGCTCCCTTAACTAAACACTGACTTCATTCATAAAGTGTGTCGCCATACGCACTAACGTTGCAACCAAAATAAAACGTATAGACTATGTCGCAAAGCCAGTCGTTTCTAGTCAGGACTGGAGTCGGTGTGCTTGACTCAAACGCCATACTGTACATAAAGCCAGGGTCTCTAACGCTAAAGTGAACTAATTCACCACGAACGGTCGACCAGTTTCAATTATTAAAGTATTTTCGTATTTGTTCATTTTTCGACATAGCGACAGCGAACATGCAACGAAGTAAATTAATAATAAGACCACGAGCAACAAACATTGCTACCGTTAGCCATTTGCTAACTAGGCCGTTGTGTTTATACTGGGTCCGTGTAAATGCTGCAATGTAACGTTACCCGTCAGGTTTACAACACGAATTACGAGTGATTATTACTTTCTCTCGAGTAAATATGGACCACCGTCTTTAAATGCGTGTCATCAGATTGAAAACGGCGCTTGCTACAATCTGTGGTATTAATCCGTGAACTGCAAATCTCGATGAACTACTTTAGTTTCAGGAAGTAGACGGCCCCTGATCTTGCAAGGCAACACTGAAGCTCTCCTTTAGACTACTGTAGCTTAGCGTTAGTGGGGTTTTACACGCTAAGCTAACAATCTCCTCATGTCTACGTTTTTCATAACTTTTACTATAACTGTTCTCAATATCTGTAAATTAAACTGCTAGATTTAATTATTGTTTAATAAAGAATACATTATAACCTTGTTATGAAGTATGCACATATTTATATAGTTTTTTTTGATAATTCTCTTCTGTCCATTTTCACATTTACATCTAAGGAGGTTTGCACACTGTCCCACTGTTCACTGGAAAATTGCTCGTCAATCCACTGGCTTCCTCTTTAACTGTGCATGTGTCACTATATCATGTACACCCACAGGCCTATATTCTTCAGTTTCCACAAACCAATTGCATTAATGGATGAAATGCGTTATTCAGTCTGTGACCTCTTATGGTGGGTCTCCCAACACTGCTTACAAAGACTGAGAATCCAATGGCTACAAACAACACAGGCCCACTGTTTCTACTAATAGAATCAGGCAGAGTTACAGCGCTGCCAAATAAGCAAGCTGAGCTGGGAATCCTTTGAGGAAGACGTGATATGTTCCAGTTAATATGAAACCTAATGACGATGGAAATCATACCAAGGGGTTTCCATCTTCTCAAATCAAGGAGCGGTGCAGCTACAGAGCCAGAGCTGCTCCTGCATAGATCACAGCTTGTGAGGATTAGCAGGCATGACTTAATCTCTCACCCTGTCTAACGTGGTTGTTGCTGCAATTGAGAGGGGGTGAAAGATACAAAAAATAATTGTTTTAGGCTGTATGCACCGCTTTGAAGTGTACATGTTTAGTAATGGCTGCTATTCATCTGAGCACAGGAGGCTGTCCTTTTTTAGATTTCCATGATGACAGCAGGTCCAGATTTGTTTCACTGGTACATCATCTGCATTCAATGGCAGAGTGAGAGAAACATGTCACTTTAAGTGACTTCCACCCACCCCACCAAAGTTGCTTTTTTATGCACGCGCATGTGTGTGTGTGTGTGTGTGTGTGTGTGTGTGTGTGTGTGTGTGTGTGTGTGTGTGTGTGTGTGTGTGTGTGTGTGTGTGTGCTGTTGGATTGCTGCGGATCAGGGCAAATTATATTTAATGTTCTTCCTGACAGGACCAGTTTCAGACCACCTGGTGGAGCTCTGTCCCTCTCTGCTCTCTGTTATAACTCCATTACAAAGACTTAATTAAGTTTCCAGCCACTGCTTTGCTACTGTGGGCACGTCTCCACCTACTTACAAAACATAATCAAGTCTATTTTTTATGTTGTATACATCACATCACCATTTTGATCCATGTAGATACATCTGGCCACAAGATACATGTGATTTGAAAATAATTCATTGTTGTTGTTAAGATATTTGCAATTCCTCGTCATGGCCAACAGGGGGCACTGCACTCTAACTAATTGGGGTAAAGAATTGAATATATGCTATTAGTGCCTGTTTACGCTGACCAACAAGTAAACATGTTTTATAATGTCATAATCTATATTTTTTCCCTAAAATTACCCAGAACTTTGATACAATCAGCGGCCCAAGGACATGGGTTGTCCTCATGAACCTCACCTGGAAAATATAAAGATTATTTGATGACCAGATATGTTGTGACGCACAATAAAAGCAAACAATGACCTTCAGGCAATGGCCATCAATACTCAGACAAACATCCATACACAGGTAAAGTCCACATAATAGTTTTTACAAGCTATCATTATTGTCTTTCCTCCTGAAGGAGTGCATTTAAAGCCCAAATGTCCATATTTCGGTTTGGATAGTGAAGTATACACCTCTTAGTACACAATATGTATCCATGTATATATGTGTATACATGTGTGTACCTTTACAATGGGGGTAATTAAACATTAAGCAGACACATCATCATATTGTACTAATTTGTGCTTGAACTGTCTTATGCAGTGGTACTTACTAAAAAAACTAAACTTATACTTCAAGTAGGAAAAGTATTATGCAGAATAATAAAGGATTCATGTAGTTTGTGCTATATTACATGGAAGTATACATGCAGCCAGTAGCTGAATAACTTCATAAACTGCAGGGAGGCTTGTGAGTCTTATCTTAACCTATAATAATACACAATTATGTATTTATTGATTGCATATGAATCTACATTTGCAAAGCAATTATCAACCAAAGTAATACGAAAATGAGTAAAACGTCCAATATTTTCCTCTGAAATGTAGAGGAAAAGAAGTATACAGTATACAAAGAAAATTTAAATACTCAAAGAGAACAAGTACCTCAACTTTGTACTACTTGTGTTCACGAACTTGACCATCCGTAGGTCGCGCAGTTTGTCAGGGTTTGCTGGGCTGCAGGAGGAGGTGTGAGTGCGTAGACTGTGCGCCTTGTTTGGAGTCACATTATGCACAGGCATGGGGAGCAGCGTCGGGGAGGGACTTCCACACATGTGGAAAACGAGTAACTGTTGCGCTTAGCTGTCTCTCTCTTTTCGGGGGGCCTTTCTTGGACAGCACAAGTCTGCGCTGGAGGACACCTGCACGCTCCCGGACTTTAAGTTAACGAGCCAGCCTCGAGTCTGAGAGCTGCAGCCTGCAGTTATTTCCGCTGAAGTCGTAATAATGTTAGGCAGCAGTAAGTCAGCGGCCCCCGGCCCCAGAGAGCCGAGGAGGAAAGGGGCCGAGAAGGCGATGGACCCCATCAGGAAGCTCGGTAAGGAAACACAAACTCTCCAGCTCCTTGGTGCCGCAAAGGTACGTCAATGACCTAAATATGTGGATATAGAGTTCAGTGTTTTTCCTACTGTGGCATCACCTCCGCGACATTCCTGGTATGTACTTATCTCGGTGTGAGTGATTAGGATTTGTATCGCACTAAATAATGTATTCATATATTTCAGGAGGGAGTTTGGGTAATATTGTTTTGTATTTTAGGAGTGACAAAGATACCTTTATCTTGGTATTTTCTATGTGTTGTGTTATCAATGCCATTGCTGTCGTACTTATTGAAGTATCGCGTTGCATCCTTTATATATAAATATATGATAAGATTTAATTTGTTACATTCCTTGCTAGCTACTGATTTGTTTGCTCATTCAGGACTGTATTTACTGTCCATGTGCTTGTGACCTATAGTTGCTCCCCCAAGTTAAAACAATCAATATAGTGGATTTCATGAGATAAAACAGTTTAGAGCATATGACTAATAGCTTTTATTTCGTGCTGGTAATCAGCGGATAATGACACATCAACCCGAGCTGAACTGCGCCGTGTGGGAGTAGTTCAAGTAGAGCTGAACTCCTCCACGAGCCCACTGATGTGATTCAGGCTCCTCAGCAGACTGCAGCCTACCGTCTCTCAGCCCAACGCTGATTGGCTGCTGTACCCTTCACTCAAGTACTTTCAGCTCATGGCGACACTTCGCCCCAAAATAGACACCTGCTGAGCAGCGACAGAGCACCTGTCAGAATCTCTGAAAAGACACGGGAAGTCTGGAAGTCTGGGCCACGCTTTTGACCTATTTGCAGCCTACAATAGTATACAATTCATGTATTTTTTTCACGACCTTTGGCAGATTTACAATATCGAGTTGACAGCATAACATCAATTATATTATTTAATTTAATTTAAGTTGTTTCTTAACTACATACAAGCAATACAATGACTGTATCCATGATTTTACAATAAAATACAGCAGTATTTCCCCAACACAAAGTTAAAAAAGAAAAACAACAAGACATCACTCGTTAAAAACAAGAATAACTTCACACTGCTGCTGATTACCTATTTGTGTTGATATGTTAAACTTATATGATAAGTTTATTTTGGCATTCAGACAACTCAAATCCTGCTCCAAACCCCTTATTTTTCATGCTTTCACAGCAGTGAGTGTTCAGGGATCCCGACATAGTCTGACACGGCAGACTATGTTGAAACTCTGACACTATGCAGAAACTTGTTTAAGCATTACTGATGCTTGAGTTATGAAACTGTATCTCTGTCCCTGAAAATGTAATACACGACTGTCAATTCTATATTCAAGCATCCCGCTAATACTGAATAATGAAGTGAGGTCACCCGCCCCTTCCCCCAAGTGTCGTCATAAATCAGTCTGCTG
This sequence comes from Taurulus bubalis, assembly GCF_910589615.1. Lineage (NCBI taxonomy): Eukaryota > Metazoa > Chordata > Actinopteri > Perciformes > Cottidae > Taurulus > Taurulus bubalis. The sequence goes on from NC_136605.1 coordinate 9,797,047, forward strand.
GCCTTCAACCCCACATGTCTTAGTTACGTTTTAATCCTTACTTCAGATGGAAAACACCACACACTGTAGTCTTCTAACCATGAGTGGAATGTTGTGTTATGTGGAGTCACAGGAGTAGTCTTACTTGTTGGTTCAAATATTTCTAACTTATAAGCCTTTTCCCACATATAAAGTCTCACGTGAACCCAAGGTTTTTTGTTTTGAGATAATCTTTGAATCAGAGAAATGTACACGTGGATCAATATATTCACTGCCACAGACATCCCCTGTGTGGGTTTGTTGATTTGGTTTCAGGGGGAGAGAGTCCGAGGTTGTTGGCAGTGTTGTCAACTCTGCAGCTCTGTGGCATTGTGATGGTGAAACGCATGCAATTAGTTTATTGTGAGAACAAACAGGATTTACACAAACAAAATACACAACTTTATCGGTCAAATTCATATGAAACCAAATCCAGAATGCTACATTTACATTTTCAAACAATACTATCAAAAAGAGAGAGAGAAAACCAAATTGTTGTATTAGTGGCTTTTCCTAATTTTATGTAAACTGATTAGAAAAGTAATTTTGAACAACATTTTGGGAAAGAGATTTTTGTGTGTAAACAGTATAAACAAATCATGTCATTATGAAAGACAAAGAGAATGTTAAACTGAGTGCTGTGATTTTTCAGTATTCTGCTTTCATGCTCAACAGTGTGCTGTCCCCAAAAAACATTGGCAGTAATTCTTCATTTCAAAATAACACTCACTTTGTTTCTAATCATATTACTGGATAATATGTTCTCAGATCAGCTCCTGAGTGTCACAATCTTCTAACTGTGGATATCATCATTTTCATTAAAGGCTGGATCTGGACCCGTCTCGTGGGGCCAGCTGTGAGACAGAATTAAGAAAATTTAATTGACCCTTTGGCCCGTATCACGTCAACGACACCCTAACTTTTCTATCTTTATGCAAGTGTAGAATCCTTGCTAGCTGACTCTTATGACAGTTGTTATGTCGAGAGAAACGTGAACCGTGTCCCAGGACGAGCTGGTATGTGGGTATGAGTGAAGAGGACTCACGCAGACACAATCTAATACTGACCAGCTGATATGGTTATTTTCTTTCTGATCCGCCTCTCAGCTTAAAGGCGCTCCCGCTGCTCACAGTGTGGACACACCCTGAGAGAAATATTCCTTATGGGAGTGATTTGAATGTTTATTGTTTTCTCACAGCTGATCCAGTTTTGTGTTTTTCTTTTAGCCAGTTGTTCTCACATGGAGCTCTCTGATGATTTATCGGTCAGCTGGCTCACCACTTTGGTCCAGACTGAAATACTATTAGCAACTATTGAATAAGACGTTCATGACCATCTCGACATTTGTTTCCTCCGTCCGGATGAATCATAATCACTTTGGGGATACCTTCGCTTTCCATATAGCATCATCATTATAGTGAAATTTCTGTCCAGTACTGTTTATGACCGGAATCCCTGCAAAACTAATCAGCCTTAGCTGTACTTTGTGTTTATGGCCAACACATGCTGGCATGATGCATACATATGCTAAACTAAAACGGTGAAGATGGTAAACAATATACCTGGGAAACAATAGGCATGTTAACATTGTCACTGTGAGCATTTTAGCATGTTGATGTTCGCATTTTTCTCAAAACACGGCTGTGCAAAGTCACAAAGATGCTACTGTGGCTAACATTTCAAAAATCTTTTTCATGTTCATCACCAAATTTGACTAATGTAATTACCATCAACCTCAGCTGCAGTCTGTAATCAGTCAGCATGTTAGCATTGCCATTTAGAGTGAGTTAGCATGATGGAGTTAGCATTTAGCTGAAAGCCCTGCTGGGCTTGGTTGGCAGCTAGCATGGTTGTAGACTCTTTCAACTCTCTTTCCTCTCCACCATTGCTCATTTGGCTGCTTTTACAATCTCGGTGCTGTGTTGAAATGCTTTAAATAAAATACATCAGTATGGTTGCTAGCCAGTCGGCATGTAGGGCTTTGACACATCTGATGAAGGGGATGTCAACCAGATTTTCTGCAGGATCAGTGAAAAGAAAACACGATTCAGTTCTCTAGCCTGATGAATCATGCCCATCCCTCCACTTACACCCTCAAATAAAGAGGTTTTCAGGAGCGTATAGTGTTTGGAAATGTGAATGTGCCTCTGTTTAAACAGACTGTGGATTAGCCAACCCTTTTAGGCTTGTGCTCACTTGTTCTGTTAGATATTAAAACAAATCAGGTAGGAAAGCAAGAATGTGGATTTGGCTGTAGAGGCAATAATAAGATGCAGCAGTAGGTTGAGACTGAGGCAGTTAAGGCTGTTTGGGCAGTTTAGCGCGGTCAATGACCTGCAGTTAATCTGGTCCCATGCCTGTGGGAATGCCTTGCATGTGGTAACAGCTTGGAAAACAGGGTTGTTATGGATGGAGGGCTGGGAGGGGGATTTCTTTGTGTTCGACTCTGATGGGGAGAGATCCGCGACTGCACTCAGTCCGTTTCTAGTCGGGGGGAGGGAGCTGAGAGCAGTTTCTGTTGTGCTGTAGCTTCGGGGGCTCTCTGAGGAAGTTTATTAGCCAACTGGCACCAACAGTATGAGTACTGTGATTTAAGGGAAAGTTAAAGGAACTTTGCCAACTGTGTCTTGACAAATCTTTGTAGGTGAGCAGGAGACTAAATCCTGAAGAATAATTCAACAACAGGGAGAGTTAGCTTGGACTTTTCCTTTGAAAAGTCCTGAAAGATAAAATGCTCTGTGAGAGGCCCTATTCATCCCTGAAAAAAGAAGCAATGAAGCATAGCTGAATGTGCTTTGTTAACCCTTAACGTATTATGACCAAATCATGCAAGTACAGTGTAAGTAACCAGTTGCTTAACTAGTCCTTGAAAAACTAAATAGATTTGACCACTAAAAGATTTTGAATAATTTTACACCTCAAAATGATAGTTTGCAAACCATCAAACTAGTTTTGAACATTTTCCTACCAGTTATTTGAACGCATCCGTCCTTATTCTGGGTGACATTCAGCTTGGGCCCTTTAACACATGTTGTCAACCCCTCCCTTTACTATTAAATAACGGCAAAATGCCCCCCAAAAGACGTAACCAAGATGAATCAGTAAATGTGTCCTAAAGAACCTAAAATGTATTAAAATAATAAACAACAAATACAAAATCTGCTTCTTCATTTCCCACCTAATTTGAAAAGAAAACATTCCAAACAACTACAAAATAAATAATTGTAGAACAATTCACAAACATGTAAATATTATACATAATTTTACATTTGACTTGTGCAAAAATGTCCACTCCACGGTATTGGATTGCACCCTGAGTCGTCTGTGGGTCATGTTTGAACTAGTGTGTAAACATTGCTTGCATGTCCTTTCACCTTCAACCCTGCCGGCCAAAACCATCCTTAGCTTTAGTTGCAGTTGGCAATTTTATTCATTTTGCACATTGTTTTGTATGATTAATCATCTATCTAATGTCAGAGAAAAGCCTGTCTCGGCTCCTCAGAGCCCAACGCCGTCTAATAATAGATTAATTGACCTATTCGTCAGCTCTACTTTAGTCCTTATTCAATTAAGATGTAAACAAAACCAGCTCCCGTAAAAGTGACCTTGTACTTCTGACACCAAAGTATTTGTTTTTGTGATTGATCATCACATTTTTCTGTTTTTTAACAAGTTATAGCAAACGTAGCAAACAGCAGTAGCCTACATAGTTACTTGTTTTCCTTTCTGTGTTTCACATGACTGGTGTTAACTTACTGTCAACTCTCAACTTAAACCCCGGGTTGTGTGTCCACCCTGCCTCCTGCTATGATCTTTTTTTTTCTGCTGTAATTTGCCCTGATCCTTTCAGTGCTGACAACAAATAATGATAGTAGTTATAGTAGTAGTGATATTAGTATCAGAGCCTCTGTTCTGAGGCTCAGATTTTTTTTAGCTTCTTGATGAAATTTCCATGTGATGATAATAGCTAGGGAGAACTACTATGAACGGTACAGCCAGACAAATACTGTCTGTTGGCCTGCTACTGTCCCAAGAGAGATATCAATCTACAAATGATTATGACTGATTCACATCCCAGCATTCAATTTCTCTCAGCTTTGTTCTTTAAGGATGTCTAGAAACATTGCTTTGGTAAAACATGAAGTCACTTTTCAACACAATCCACGGCAGCTTCACTCAGCACACTGAAACCTTTACACAGGTAATTTCCTCTGAGGTTTGTATATGAAACACAGCCCTGGGTTTAGGGTGTAAGCAGCAGTGTTGACTGTATATGTGCGGTCGGCTTGACAAATACAGTCAAGATGTTTTTTTTGGGGGGGGGTTGGGGGGGGGATGTTGTATGAGAGTTGATCATTTAAAAACAATGCAACATCCACTACCAAGCTCACAAAAATAATAATCAAGTTTGGTCAAGTGGCATTAGAGAGGGAAGAAACGCCCCTCCGTGGCCTTTGATTTAGTTAACCTGATAGACACGAACATACTTTGGTTTCTGACCAAATACCTGCAACACTATCAGCCTCAGCTGCACTTTGTGGTAATCAGCATGTATTAGCATGCTTACATGCTAAACTAAGATGATGAAGATGGTAAACATTGTGAGCATGTTAGCATTTAGCACAAAGCAACACGTTTGGCTAATCACAGCCTCACAGAGGTGCTAGCATAGCCTTGTTAACCTTACAGACAGCAACAAAAGATGCAGATTCACCTACAAACTTCCTCAGAGAAATGATTATGTTCAGAAATGTTTTTAGAAACCGTATGTCCTTGTATGTCGACACAATAAAACGGCACAAACCGAAGACAAACTGCACTTGCTGATGACACAATGTGACACTGAATCACAGTTTGTTTTTACAGTAAACTTCCTGTTTTGTTTTGTGTGCTTCAGGGCTGCTGGACAATGAGGACGTACGTGTGATGATGCAGGGCTGCAACATGGTGAAAGTTCGCTCTTCGAGGTGGCAGAAGAGCCGAAACCTGCGGCTTCTGGATGACGGACTCACTGTGTGGTGTGAATCCACTAAGAGATCCCGCAAAGCCAAAGCCCAGCAGACATGTCAGTATTGCTAAACTTGGCTTTGAGAACAGGGAAAGTGGGATGGAGAGTCCAGTGTATTTGTGCATGTGTGGTCTAGCTTGAGCAGATTGGGGGGAGGATAAAGGTGAAAAAGAAGGGAAAGGACCAAGAGTTAGTTATAAGAAGTGAGGCGGGTTAAGCAGAAGTATCTCTGAAAGCGAGAGTGCTCATGAATAGAAATTGGTTCTAAGAGAGGATGCTTGAGCGATATCAGATCAGAGGAAAAGGGCTTTGCCGAAAAGGAAGCGTATGCAGAGAAAGACCAGCAAGCCTTCCGCCAGCCCAGTACAGACTGGGATGTGAGTCAGGGCGCCAGCTTATTGTTCAGAGTTGTTGAGCTGTTTTATCTTGGCTCGATCTCACACTTATTAAAGGGCTGTTTGTTTCCATCGCAAGGGAGGAGGCTAATCATGGGCTTTGTAATCTGGCTAAACAATAATCATGTGTAGTGTATGTGCCGATTCATACACCTGGACTCCTAAAGAGTCCGGTACAGACTGCTGGCTCAATTCTGCTTTCTTAAGCTGTCGTTAAATGTTACGGTCCGAAGGTGACCCACAATGCACCAAAAGTGAACTCTGGTGGTCATCCTGTACGATTGGGCTACTCTAGTTGTGGGAAGGTAATATTTGATCGCAAATGCGTTGGTTTGGTTTTTAAAGTATTTGCAATATAAATAAGTTCTTGATTTACATAAATTCCATAATTTTGTTACTATACCAAAAACCACATACATTGATGCACTACACTAATAATCTATAACTTCCTTGATAGTGATGACACTTTTTTTGTATTTTCCATACTGAATTATCCTAGTAGCAACAGAAATCCAAAAATGTTTTAAGTAAAACTATCTGCATTGCTAGATAAGAATAGTGAATAAGTGGACTTGAGATTTATTTATTTTTGTGTGGACCGACTAAGTAAAAAGCAGAAACAATGCAAAACTGTAGTAATTGAACTATAAGTGTAACCGCTACTCGAAATACGAGGAACTTGATGCACATGAAATTAAATATCAGAGCACACGCATTAGTTTCATTTGAATCCTCAAATTTCCTAATTGTTGTGAACTTCCATGTTTTAGCTGCAATGGCACACTGTGTCCAAATTACACCAGTGGCTCACATGAACACAAATGCTTGAAATAGTCATATAAAAGAGAGACAGAGACATTACACCTTATTTGGACATTAACCTAAAAAAAACTGTATAAATGTGAAGAACATGGTGGTTTTTAGAGAGCAACACTATCTTATTTAACCTCAGCACAGCCATTTCACCTGCTTCATATTGACACAAAAAAGACATTCAAACAAAAGAGATTAGACTCTGTAGAGATTGCCAAAGTGCAGGGCATATATGTTATCTCAAATGTTCTTTCCATGGCCTTTTTTTTAAGCTAAATCTTCTATTGGAATAAAAATGTACTGCAAGCTGGGTGGGCGATACATCTCTCTCACTTTCTTTTATTTTCTTCTTTGTAGCTCAATGTTTTAGCTCCCCCACCATCCACCTGTTTGTGCCCTTCATCCTGATGTTGAAGTGCAGTTTATTGCTCACCCCCCTGCTAGCCTTACAGAGAAGGAGGGTGGTTGGGTGGTCAGGGTTGGTGAAGGCCGTCTTGATTGTGTTCAAGCAGCTCCAGAAATAGACACAGAGTGGTCGAGTTGCTGCGCGTAACGCTCCCTACAATGAAGTCAACAAATAGTGTGAGGACAGCCGGGCCTCTTCATACGGATACCACTAATGCTGCAGGCGGCCGGGGAGCGTATCCGTATGCGTTTAAGTGCGTGTTTGTGTGAATCCAGGATAAAGGATTGGCTTGGTTCCTCTTTTCCGAGCTCAAGGCGCTTCTCCAGGTCCAGAGGATCTGGCGCCTGCAGTTCAATGCTTCGTCTGATGCTCTTAAGCACTTGGCACAGAAAACAACCCTTTACACTTCTGCTGTCCCTTTTTAAACCACGCACACACACACACACACACACACACACACACACACACACGCACAAACACCCACACACACACATTCATGTCACTTTCACCACGTCTCTGGGTAAACCACAAAAGAGGAATGTGGAGTAATTTTGAAGAGGTGGACTACAGAGGCTTTGTGACCTCCATCAGCAGAATGAGGCTATTGTCAGGACAAGACACTATTAGCCAACTGAGTGTTCACTCCGCAGCAGGCATCCCAGGGCAGAAACAGACAAGCTCCTGTGTTGAATAAAGTTGTTAGGATCAGCTCGAAGCCATACAGTGTTTGTGTGTTTGTGTCTTCTCTGGTTGTAGATCTCAACCTTTTTGGCCCGTGACTCTATAAAAAAAAGCCTTGCTGGCATAATTTATGTCGGGATGGCAATGTCATGTCTATTGTGCTCCAGACTGAAGTAGTACATCTTTGGTAATCCCCTGACTTTCCATTAGGCGTCATCATCAGGTACATTTAATGTTTACAATACCTAGGTTTAGATTTGTGACTAAAAATGACTTCATTATTGATCATTTAAAAATAGTATCACAACATCCCAGAGCCCAAAATGATCTCCTCAAATGAATTGTTTTATCTCACAACAGTCCAAAATAATGTTTTATTTATTGTCATACGTGATGACAACATGCAGCAAATCCTCATATTTTAGAAGCTGGAACCAGCAAATATTTCCAATTTTTTGCTTGAAAAATGTGTGAAACGTTTCATCAATAAAAATAGTTATAAAATAGAATAGAATAAAATACTTTATTGTCATTGTCACGAAAAACAGCGAAAAACAGTTTAGCAGCTCTTACAGTAAAGAAAAACATTAAAAACAACCATCACATCACAAATAGACAGATAAATAAGTCGATCATCACAGCTCAACCTTTGGTTTATTACAAAACACCTTCAAAATTAACGACATTCACAGCAGCCTCAGCTGTACTTTGTGTTAAGAGCTAATTAGCAAAAGTTACATGCTGGACTTCAATGTCATTATGAGCATGTTAACACGCTGCATTTAGCTCACAACCTCGCAACATGGCTGTGGTCTCAGTTTTTTTTATTTTTTATATCTCATAAATCAACCCTCCAAATGATCATCTACAGCCGCCATGTTGAGATAATAACTATAAAAGCCATTAAAAGCTCTGCTCCGTCACTGTCAGCAGAAAGGGCATTAACTGAAGCCTTTCACTTGCATGTCAGTTTGTGCGCGATAAGAGTCGTAGGTTTAAATTATGCTGTGCGGGACTTATGCACCCCTAAAAGGGCGTGATGTTTGACCTTTCACTGCTTCACTCCTTGTGGCAGAGCTATGTTTACTCCACAACAGAACTCTTCTTCTTCCCCTCTCCTCCTCCAGTCGCAGTGGGGGAAGTGGAGTGTGTGCGTGAAGGCTGCCAGTCTGAGGCGCTGAGGCGGCTGAGCGGCTCGGTGCCGGAGAACAAGTGCTTCACAGTGGTCTTCAGAGGGGCCAGGAAGAGCCTGAACCTGCTGTGCCCCTGTGAGGACGATGCTCAGCGCTGGGTGCGAGGGCTCCGCACTTTAAAGGAGCACGTGGCCGACATGACTCAGAAGCAAAAGCTGGACCAATATCCTGCCCAATCTCTAATATGCTAGAATAAATATGGTGTAGCTGAGGCAGCATTGCTATGGCGACTGACTCTGCTGTCCCATGTCCCAGCCCACGTCCACAGCATAGCTAATGTGAGCAGTAATGACTCGGGGAAAAAGAGACGTCTAAATATAGTCTGGCTATCACTGATATTTAAAATCCCTTAGAGCCAGCGGATAATATGACTCTATCAGGTATAACATTACGATCATCACTTTCTCTGTTGATCTATTTTTCGCTTTGTAAACAAATAAATCATCAGGGCAATTATCTTGTTATCTCGTCTATTATATTTCATAAAGCAGCCGGGGTGATGTTGATCTTGAACGGTGTGATGTGTGTTCTGAATTACAGTTTGCACATGCAGGTGAAGAACTAATATTAGTCTTATGTTGCTATCAACTCCTAGTTACATTCGATCTCATTTATTTGATAGACACTTTTGTCCAGCAGGATTTACTGAAAATGTATTTTGTAAGTGTACGCATTAAGTGTATCTGTGCACATTAGGAACCCAAAGACTGCCTTAATTTGTGGAACTGAAGTCTTGAGGTTTTCGTCTGGTTTTATTCCTTAACCCTCTACACTTGGATCCGATGCTACCTGAAGCGAGCGGATCAGAACCAGGACGGCAAGATGAGCTACGACGAGGTCAAACGGCTGCTGCAGATGATCAACATTGACCTGAGTGAGCAGTACGCCCGCTGTTTATTCAAGGTCAGGAGCATCCTGTGTGTCTTAATCTTTAGCACCTGTAAATTATCCTCTTTTGCCGTAATTGTAATATGAGATGAACACTGAAAGAAAAAAGTGAATGAAAAATGTAGAGTTGCTGATCTTTTTGCTAGTGTCAGTTTACTGTGGGACCCTGGAGTCTAGAGTCTGTGTTCAATTACCAAGCCAGCGGCAAGCCAACCACCAACCCCCATCCACGTCTTTATCCCCTCCCTCTTGTCTTCCCTCAACAAAGCAAGGCTCTTTCTTTATTGTGGGGCAGTACCGCCTGCTATGCTACTCACCTCTCCTTTATAGCTGAATTGTTGTTTTTTATGCTCCGTCCTGATGCAATTTCCAATACTGACCATCCCCAAAAATCCATATTTTTAATATAAGAACACACAGCTGGGTTGATTTATTATGGAAACGCTTTCATCGCAGGGAATTTGAAGCCTTCCCAAAATAAAAGCGTAGTGTGTTTGCTATGTGTCTCTGTGTGTGTCCGATTGTTGTCATTTTTTAACTCCTCTCTATTCCCTGGCATCCCAGAGGTGTGACAGATCCGGTGATGATCGTCTCGATCATATAGAGATTGAGGAGTTCTGCAGGGAGCTGCTGCGCCGGCCTGAGTTGGACGCAGTCTTCAGACACTATTCAAGTAATGGTTGTGTGCTTGCTACTGCTGAGCTGCGGGACTTCCTGGGAGACCAAGGAGAAGATGCCTCGTTGAATCATGCTCAGAGCCTCACACTCACCTATGAGCTCAATGACTGGGGTAGGTCCTCAAAGCAGTCATTCAAGGCTTTAAAGAAAGAGCACACAACCATTTCATAGAAACACTGTGAATGTGACAAAGGTGATGATTCTGCTTATACATGTGAAGGTCTTTGCTATTCTAAACACTGAGGCTAAATCCTCTGCACTAAGTAGTTAGCACGAGCTATGCAATGAAAAATAACAAAATGTCACACACCACAACTCAAACTGTATGAACAGAATATCCAAGGAAAGGGGTCCTAGAGTATCGAGTTCAAATCAAACAAATGAGAGTAAGTTATGTTCACAAAATGAGAGAGAGAAACGGCTTGGAAATATTGTTGACTTGAGCAATGTTGTGTTTTGCTTCTCATAAATTTGACTTTTATTCGTAAGTGGAAGAATAAATAGTTTGTTCTGTCAAACGTTACATCGTAGCGCTTTACATAAAACATAATTTTAACTAAATGAGTGAGACATTTGGTAAACTGGAGACCAGATGGTCGTCTGGTTCAGTAACAGAGAATCTGACGAAATAAGGGAGTCAATGGGGTGAAAGGATTTCAACAATATTTAGACTGTTTAGCTCAATTTGTTTGTTGATTATTGTAAACCTTCTGTTCATCCTTGTAGCAGAGTCCTAATGCATGTTGTTTCAACCCTTAAACTCTCAGCAGTTTTTTTCTGATAAAGTTGCTCAAAGATACTTTAAACTCTTTGCCATGTTTTGCAGCTCAGAAGCACCACTTCATGACCCAGAATGGTTTCACTATGTACATGCTGTCCCGGGAGAACGATGTGGTTAATCCCGACCATGCCAGAGTCTACCAGGACATGAGCCGCCCTTTGGCGCACTACTTCATCTCCTCGTCGCACAACACTTACCTCACCAAGGACCAAGTCACCGGCGCCAGCAGCACTGAGCCGTACATCAGGTATTCAGACCAAGACTCAAAAAACATCATCAAACAGCACACATTTCAGCTTGATCAAAACCTATTGAGGTGTTCTTAAAGTTGACCGATCTTCAAGTACATGTCTTTCACTGACAGGGCTCTGAATCAGGGCTGTCGCTGCGTGGAGCTGGACTGCTGGGATGGAGATAAAGGGGAACCTGTCATCTACCATGGCCACACTCTCACCTCCAAAGTGCCTTTCAAGGAGGTCATTGAAACCATCGCCCAATACGCCTTCAAGGTCAGAGGAACTTGATTGAATGGTGTAAATCCTCAGCGATGACACTATGCTTGCTGCTCTTTAATACTGCTAATGAAATAAGTGAGTAGTCAGTCAGACTTCTCGCTTTCACAGCCCACTGCGCTTCTTGTGGTTGCGTACTTGGCTGTGAGGCAACCCTGCGATATTTTGGTTTGTATTCGGTCCCGCATAGCTATCATGTGATCTAATTGCATTTCAATGGCACGGCATATGTTTTTTTTCCCTGTGTTTCTCCCTGCAGGCGTCACCATATCCTCTAATCCTGTCCTTGGAGAACCACTGTTCTGTGGAGCAGCAGGTTGTCATGGCCAAGGACCTCCACACCATCCTGGGCAGCAAACTGCTCACCAAGTCGCTCAGTGCCCAGCCGCCGAAGGATCTGCCTTCTCCTGAGGTACAACACACACCGACACAGCTAGATACTTTTTCGAAGGCATCTGTCTGTCTGGTTTTCTCACAGAGTCATTTGTTCGTTGCAGGAGCTGAAGGGTCGTATTCTGGTGAAAGGGAAGAAGCTGATTCCTCACCTGGGCCAGCTGAGCAAGGATGGTAGCTGTGCCAGCTTCTCCTCAAGCTCTGAAGATGAACCAGTAAGCAGCAATAAGAACACTCCCAATAAGGATCCTGCCAAGGTCAGTTCAACAAAACTTGCTGTTAAGCGTGAAAAGCTTTTAAAGTTAACTTTGAGATAATCGGCAAATGTTCTTTTATGTTTGCATTTACCCTTTTCAGGTCTGTTCTAAGCTGAGCCCAGAGCTGTCAGAGCTGGTGGTCTATTGCAAAAGTGTCCCCTTCCGTGGCTTTGGAAATGCATCTGAAAACCCTCCAAATGAAATGTCCTCCTTCTCTGAAAGTGATGCCCTCAGGCTCATCAAAGACTCTGGTACAACAATGGAAATAATTGCATCTTGACATTACACAGAGAAAAGTCAAAGCGATTCTCTGACATTGCTTTACTGCAGCTGATTCTACATCAAATATAATCAGCCTCCAGTGTATCATGCGTGTGGATTTCTTCTTTTCATTCGCAGGAAAGCTTTTTGTGAGACACAACAGCAGGCAGCTGAGCCGGATCTACCCCTCCGGCCAGCGCCTCCAATCATCCAACTATGATCCTCAGGAAATGTGGAATGGTGGCTGCCAGATGGGTTAGTACTCCAGACTAGAAGCTTGGATGTGGTTCTGATGGCAGCACATTAAGGCAATTCATTTGGAAAACATTATGTGGTGACTAAGTGCCAAAGAAACAGTGTCCTAACTAATTTCTGCAAATTGCTGCAACATCATAAAACATTGATGTCCCCGGCTTCCACTGACTGACAGCATTCACGGGTGCTTTAATGTTTTCCGTCGGCACGCGTGTGACCAGGCTTGCTGTGTTTCTGACTCCACTCTCTGTGCTGTTCAGTGGCTCTGAACTTCCAGACTTCCGGGGAGCAGATGGACCTGAACCAGGGTCGCTTCCTCCCCAACGGTCGCTGTGGATACGTTCTGAAACCGGACTTCCTGTGCAGCCCAACGTCCGACTTCAACCCAGAGATCACAGGTGGAGGCCCCGGTCACATCCCAACCCAGCTGACTATACGAGTGAGTGGTAACCTAACAGTGTTGCGGCAAATTGGACGACTCAACTCAAATTCATCTTAAAAGTCATAATTCGATTTTTGACATACTGCAATCCAGTTTCTATATACTTTGTTCATTAAGATCAAAACTCTTTATGTATGTTTCCACTTTATTTCTCTCGTAGTGTGTTTTTGTTCCTCAATAGTGTACGTTTACTGTTGTTGTTTCTGAATCCTCTGAACATAAAACATCTATTAAATGTTTGTTTGCAAGATATATTCCTCCTCTGTAGCTCTTAGCTTAGATTTCTTCCGTTTTTCCCATTAAAATATTTTTTTTTTTTTACATTTTCTTCAAATTGCAGTTTAAAATAGAGTGAGTTTTATGCTGCACAGATTGTGAGGCCCTTAGAGGCATACTTGTGATTTGGGGCTATACCAATAAAATAAAATGACTCAGAATTGGAGATGATAATTTACTAATTACGTTTTGCTTTTTAGATAATATCTGCGCAACAGCTGCCAAAAATCAACACGGAGAAGGTCAGCTCCATTGTGGACCCACAAGTGTGGGTTGAAATCCATGGGGTGGATATTGATAATGCAAGAGACAAAACACACCGCATTGACAACAATGGTAACTCTGAGACATCATAAATTAATAAAAAAAACATTTGACATTTAAGTGTCAATCTTCTGTTATTGCCTGAATAAATGCTTTTTATTGCAAATCTATTATTGTTATGAGATAATGTTACTGTATGCTGTAATGCTGTTTGTGATTATGTAAATGCAGGAGGCAACACATGACAGCATTAAGCTGCACAGATCTTTTGTAGGAGCCTCTCCTGTCCATCACCATGATGAGTTTGTTTGAGAGGTACCTTACTGGATGATGTATTTATGGCTCTTGTGCGCCCTCTACAGGTTTCAACCCACGATGGGACTGCACTCTGAGCTTCCAGCTGCAGGTCCCTGAACTGGCCCTGGTGCGGTTTGTAGTGGAGGACCATGATCACACTTCCAAAAATGAATTTGTAGGGCAGTTTACTTTACCCTTCATAAGCCTACGAACAGGTGCTCATAAAGATTCACGCAGCATATTAAAAACCAGTCATCACTGTGGCATGTTTGTGATGTGTGTCTCATATTCTCTTTCTTCTCAGGTTATCGCCATGTTCATTTATTGAAGGCAGATGGTTCCAGTCTGTCGCCCGGCACCCTCTTCATCCATGTTAAAGTGACCCGCAAAGGAGTTCCCATCAAAACAGTGTCCGAGCGCATGACCATGGCCATTGCCAAAGGCAAGGCATGACACACATCTGAACTAGATGGAAAGCTGCATTTTCTGCCAACAAAGGGCTTCGGAAAAGGAGCTCTGAATGTTGCTGCCAGCCGGTCTCCCAGTCCGGGCCTCAAGTGGTCCAATTTACACTGAGCCACTTGCCACTACAGGAGGAGAGGTGTTGTTTTTCAGAGACGAGGAAGCTCGCTGGATATTAGCAAATGAATTGCCTCAGGCTGGATAATGAATCTGTAGGAGAATCTGGTCTTGTCAGTGCTGAGTGCTCTGGAAACGGCACTGAGGATTGTGGTTCATGACAAAAAACAATATTAGACTTGTTACTAAATACATTGTTGTGTTGTTTACTCTCATGTGTAGGTAGTTATCCTATAATGTGTTGGACTGAAGATGTGTTAATTCATCCTTTTGTATTTTAGACGTATTTTAACAAGAAACAACACTTATGTCACTGACACTGTCTCATTCAGTAAAGCGCTACATGTGTGAATCCAAGCATGTGATTGAAATGATAAATATTACTGTTTTATTAATTATAACAATAATTGTTATGTAATAATGATTTAGACTTAATGCTAATGTTTCAGAGATTGTCACAGGTTATTTTACCTATGAAGGATGAACAAATTCTGAAATTGTTTATTCATCTAGTCTTACTTATACTTCAGATACTTGGCACTTTTAATGTTATGGCAATATATGTCCACAACTTTCAAATGAACTTGAAATGTAAACAGTATTAACTTTAACTTAACATTATAAAAAATGTAACTTGTTGTATTTGCCTTAGCATCATTTCACACATGTTAAAATAAGTGTTTATGTGTTGCCGATATTTGTTTGAAGGCTCCTTTTCCTTTTTTTCTATTAACAATCCTTCATAATGATTTGTGTTGCCAATTAACATCTCTACAATAATATCTGACAATTGTGGTTAAACACTAATTGCAACAATTTTACAAAACCACCAATTGCTTTAGGCTACAGTGAAACATGTAATGCTCTTATAAAGAGCTTCCCTAATGATAAAATGGTGCAGTAATGAAAGATGCTGCACATGGATTACTGTATTAACAGCATATATGATCAGGATAGATTGTAATAGCATTTAACAAATGCTGCAGTATGACTTTGCAGTGTTAAAGAGTAAAAGCCTTTGTTGTGTGAATGGCAGTTGGTATTATGTATGCAAGATAAAATACTGTTTTCATAAAAACACTAATAACATGTTGCTGGGTTTTGTTGTCGTTTTTGCACAAGCTATCAAGAGAGAGACAGAGTGTATGTGTGTAGAGGGGTGGGTGTGCAGGATACAGACTATGAATGAATATCTCCACATCACATTTGGTTTGCATTTAATTATTGTATCTGACCAGCTAAACTCCTTGCAAGCTGATAATCTGCAGGATATCCAGATGGCCAGTGAACTGCATGCAGGCCAAGGCCACGTCACTTCATTGTAGTTTGTTTTGAGTCTATCAAAATACACTGTCCTGTAGTAAATGCTTATTAGCACACAATATATACAGGTGCAAATTATCTCCCTAAAAGAACAAACTATAAATATTGCCAATTTTATCCTTGAATGTGTTCAACATGAACAAATCGTTTGCAATAACAATTATCAACCATGAACACAGCCTTTAGCTCCAACTTACAACTACTTTATAGAGGGCGTCTTATTTGAAAGTAGTACCATACTTCTCTCATCACTTTATATATAGCTTACATATTTTTAGAGGTTAAATGTAGCAAGTAAGTACATTTAGTATTAATAATAATAATAGTAAGCAATATTTGCAAAACGATAATTAACCATGAATACAACCTTTATTTAAAACGTACAACCATTTTATGAAGGGTGTCTTATTTTCTTCATTTATAATAATACCGTAGATCCGAATTTATTTGTTGATTATATGTTGTCTTATTAACCTGAATCCTCAAAGTAACTACAATTGTAAACGTAGTAGTAGAGTAAAATGTACAATGTGTATCTCTGATATGTAGGGAGTATAAGTATAGATTGAAAATTGCATGAAATGGAAATAATCAAGTAATGTGCAAGGATCCCAAAGTTGTAGTTATACAGTAACCTAACGTTACTTGAGTAAATGTATGTACCTCCAGTCAAAAGTGTTTTAATTTCCCTTCACGCACATCACATGAGTCTGATCGTGCACGAGTGCATGTACGAGAGTAGAAAGCCAAGAGCGTGTGTTCACTCCAGCCTCTTATAATAAGCAGCCACAAGAGGACAACAGTGAAGACATTTCCATCCCCGCTCTGAGCCAATGGCATAAGGGGAGCTTTAAAGTCGTCGAGGGCACGCGGTGGCTCCTCACTTCCTGGTTGAAGATGGCGGATGAGAATGAGACAGCACCGATGCCGGAGAAAGAAGATGTAGAGGACCACGGACACTGCAGCGACTGCGAAAACGAAGAGCACCACTCAGACGATGGGTAAGAAGGCAGGCTTAGCAGCAAAGCGGTGTAAAATACGCCACGTCTTTGCACCCTTTATCAAAGCGGGATCAAACTAAAGCGTCGGGGAACTGTCGAGATAGACAGACATCGCTGGAGGTTGTCCCGTCCACTTGCCTTTACCCCATTGGTTAGAAACACCCTTTGCCTGCCAGTTCCTTGGACGTGATTGGCTGAGAGAGCGTCAAGTCGCTCATGTGGGCGGGCTCTACACAGCTCCGATAGCAAGGCGTAGAATGGAGATAGCAAACCCAAAGTAATGTTACGCTTGAAAGCCAGTCATTTAATAATATACTGTCACTTGTACAACTTACAGACAAAGTCATGTTTGTATTTAAATTAAGTAGACAGTGAGCTGTATTATGTGCATTCATACATTGTTGGTTGCCTGCAACTGAAGCAATTCATGGCAACCCCAGTTGACATTTAGCAAGTTAGCATGCATGCTAGCATAGCTGTCAAACCGCTATTGTCTGTAAGTGGCTCGGGTTCCAGACTGCAGTCGATTTTTAAAAGTGACACAAGCAAAACATGCATGTTGTTACACGTGCAGGTTGATCACCGCGTCTGTGTGGGCTGGCGTTGTTAACCAGGGAGTCAGCAGGGCTTTTAATTCCCTCTTTTTAAATATGAAATATCCAAAATCAGCCTAATGTCTGCTCTCCTACGGAAACAGACTTTGATTGAATCCTACTGCCTTGACTTCTGTTAACGTTTTAACGGTGACAGGCACGAAATGAGCATTAGCGTGCAAATATTAAGGCGTGTCCTGCTCCCGGTATAAAGGCGACTTCTTCTATTGGGGAGAGAGAAAGTGTTGCTCGACCATTTCTGTGGCTTCTTCAAATACATGAGTCTAACGTGACTTGTGACTTATCATTTCACGCCTTCATGAGCTGTAAGCAGTTTGATCACAGAGGGGATTTTATTTCTTGGGCTGTTTTTTTAATTGTAGGATTTGGGGGTGATCTCATTCAGTATTTCACGAGGGGGGGAAAAGCAACACAAATTAGAAAAGAAAGGACCATTTTGTGCAACATAACTATATTTATACTTCCTACCTAATCAACCGCTGCTGTGAGGGGAAAATTATGACCCTATTTATCAATTGAGCAAATGTGAGCTTCACTCTTGCTCTTTTCGAGCAACACATGCAACTCCCCTGAACCCAACACAGAAACAAAGCGTGGTTCTGGCCGCTAGCTGCTCTACTCTGTTGAAATGGAAGCCTGTGGAACAAACCATTGAATGTTTTGTTGTCCATTGTCCCAGTCCCTCATTGACCTCTTGTACATACATGTACACAAGTGCATATACCATACAGTCTTCTTCCAGAGGTCATGTGATTCACCATCTGTGCTGTTGTTACAAATACAAGCCAGTGCTTGGCCGCTCTCCTCTCTTGGACACTAATGAGATTATCCTCTGTAAGTATGTAGTCTCTCAGGTCAGAGGGTGGGATAGCTGGGTGGGGGTTTGTGTGGCTTCTCAGGTTTGAAAATATCAGGAAATGGGGGTTTATGACACAGGCTGTTGGAGGGGGTTGCAGGGACTACCAGTGTTTGGCGAGTTTACACTTTCCTGTATCTATTTCAGTCACCTTTATCTGCCAACAGTCCTGTGTAGTTGGTCAACCAACAGTGACTTTGTTTCATTACTGAAATATGAAAGACTTTATTATCCAGGATTTGTTGCGCTGAAACAATCGGTCAATGCAGCCTACTTGCTATAGTATACTGACACAAAACATGGTTGTGTCAGTATACTACTGATTGGTTCCCTGTTTTTACTGAAATGGTTTAAACATTAACTTCAAAGTTTGATGTTAGGTCGAAGCTCTTTTATACAGTATTTCATACTAGGCATCCTATTGTGTGATTGTAAAGCATATTCCAGATAGACATTTGAGAAAATAAATTTTTACCTCTGGGATAGGAGACTAATTTGCATGCCTTCTATTTCTGTCCTTCCAGTGACAGGGATCTGGGTGACGACACTGGTGCCAAAAAGAAGAAAAAGAAGCAGAAAAAGAAGAAGAAATCTGGTGCCACAGAAGCTGTTCAGGACCCCCTTGCCAAGGCATGACATCTTTTAATTTTATGAAGTGACAATCAAAATCAAAGGGAAAACATTTGTAGTTAGAGTTCTCCTCCATGATGTTGCTCAAGGATTGTTAAATCCCTCTGAAATTATGATGCAGCTTCCTCTTGTGGACTGTGGTATTTAAAAATCTGTGCACTTCTTGCTCACAGGGCGGAGCTGTGCTGATTAGACACTGCATGCTTACAATCCACACCATTAAACGTTTTATGTACCTTGGCCCTCACACCAAACAAATTAGAAAATTATTAATTTGTGTCGGCTGACCCTTTTTTAACCCAGTTGATTTCTATCTGTATTTTCCAAACAGGTGAATTCATTGCCAGCAGATAAGCTACAGGAGATCCAAAAGGCCATTGAACTGTTCTCTGTAGGCCAAGGCCCGGCCAAAACCATGGAGGAGGCAACTCGGAGGAGTTACCAGTTCTGGGACACACAGCCTGTGCCCAAGCTAGGTATGCCATTAGTCAGACCTGTCAGTTGTGCTCCGAGACAAGTGAATGTAATTTATTGTAGGTTTCTGTGCTTATGTCAGACTCTGTTTTCCTTCAGGGGAGACTGTGACATCACACGGCTCCATTGAACCTGACAAAGACAACATTCGTGAGGAGCCCTACAGCCTCCCGCAGGGCTTCAGCTGGGACACCCTCGACTTGGGGAACGCTGCTGTGGTAAGAGAGTGTTTTAACACACACACACACACACACACACACACACACACACACACACACACAGACACAGACACCCTCATTGCAGGAATGCACATGAGAAATTCTGCTTCTTTAGTAACAATCTCATGGACTTTCTTTTGTGAAGAAGAAGAAAAAAACAAGTCTCTTTTTATTTGTTTGGCAATGCAAACATGTCGTTGCTGTCAATTCTTCAGGCATGTGATAGCTGATGAATGATTGCTGTAATGAAGCTGAACTGTAATGCTGAGATCTACAAACTTTATAGTTGACTTTAGACTGAAAACTACAGTAGCAAAAGAAAACAAAAGTGTAGCTTGCATATGCAAAAACAAGCGTATTGCCTAATTTTCTCAGTTATCTGCAAAACTCTTAATACCAAGATGTTAAGATACCAGTATCAACAATTCTATTTTTAATTTACAACGTTGAACGCACTGTGTATGATTTTTATAATGTATTGTTAGAAATGGGAATTTACTCAAATTGATGCAGAACAGGGAAGTTGACAGAGCATTAGCATGAAATAAATCAATAGGCACATCACAGGCATGTAGAAAATGTCTAATGTCTAATTCTGTTGTTTCCTGTAAAACCAGCTCAAGGAGCTTTACACCCTGCTCAACGAGAATTATGTTGAAGATGATGACAACATGTTCCGATTTGACTACTCCCCCGAGTTCCTCCTCTGGTATTTCTTTTCATAACAGATTTTCTTCCATTTTACACCTGGCAAAGATGTTCACTTGAAATGCTAAATACTACCTGATATATCTGGACAGCAAACACTTTATTTATATAAAGCACATGGATAAAAGTGATTTATAAAATATGAATACAGATGATGGCAATACGTTAATCTGTTGCATGTAATGACTGATTTATCTCTCTCTCAGGGCCCTGCGGCCCCCTGGCTGGTTGCCCCAGTGGCATTGTGGGGTGAGAGTGAACTCTAACCAGAAGCTAGTGGGCTTCATCAGTGCCATCCCTGCTTCCATCTTTATCTATGACATGTAAGTGAACACAACAATGCAGTGTAAAAGTATAATGGATTGAATCAAATGCATCACATGGTTTGTGAAATCTACTGTTCTGTTTTATTATCTCACTCAATTCCACATTATGTTCACTCAGTGACCATTTTACACCTTTTCATGATCTAATACAATTCAGTCCAGCTGTTCTGTATAGTGTCTACTTTTATGAGCTTTTTGAAACCGTCAGAGTTGTTAAATACAATATAGAGCACAGTATTGTACTTTACAGTGAAAGTACAATATAGCAATTATTTTTAAATCTGCAAAAGTGCAACATGTATTTTTGTATTCACTGTTGTCATTCTGGTGTGAGTTTGTTGCAGAGTTGCTCACTTAATGCATTCTTTTTTCCTGATGTTTAGAGAAAAGAAAATGGTAGAGATCAATTTCCTATGTGTCCACAAGAAGCTTCGCTCCAAACGAGTTGCGCCGGTTCTGATCAGAGAAATCACCAGACGGGTCAACCTGCAGGGCATCTTCCAGGCAGTTTACACTGCTGGAGTGGTACTGCCCAAACCTGTGGGCACATGCAGGTGGGTCAGACAGAATAGTTCTCCACATAGTCTATGCACGCCACCTTCTCTTTTCTTCTTTAATTGAGGCATTACGTATTTACAAATCCAATTTCTTTGCACAGGTACTGGCATCGCTCTTTGAACCCACGCAAACTAATCGAGGTGAAGTTCTCCCACCTGAGTAGGAACATGACTATGCAGCGCACCATGAAGTTGTACCGTCTGCCTGATGTGAGTGACGACACACATATTTGACAAACACAAATAGGCTACCAAGCCCCGCCAAGCCTTTATCTTGCTCCTCCCTTGATTTCGCTCCTTCAGGTTCCTAAGACTTCAGGTCTGCGGACAATGACCAAGAAGGATGTCCCACTTGTGCATCGCCTCCTCCGCGAGTACCTGAGCCAGTTCAACCTGGTGCCCGCCATGAACCAGGAAGAGGTAGAACACTGGCTGCTACCCCGGGAGAATATTATCGACACTTACCTGGTGGAGGTAAAGAAAACAACTTTTTGCCAGAGACATTTTTATGTAATTCTGTCTTCAACCATCTCTCTAGTCTGTTTTACTCTAAGAGGCTTTCTAGAAATGTATGTTGTTCTCTTGACAGAACGATGGCAAGGTAACAGATTTCCTGAGTTTCTACACACTGCCCTCTACCATTATGAACCACCCTCTGCACCGCAGTCTAAAAGCAGCGTACTCCTTCTACAACGTGCACACCACCACCACCCTGCTCGACCTGATGTCTGACGCCCTCATCTTGGCCAAATCGGTGCGTTCCTCTTCAATCCGTGTGTGTGTGTTCTCTGTATTGTTAACTCTCGGGAAACTAATGATTTTTTTTTTTTTCTTCTCTATATCCAGAAAGGGTTTGATGTCTTCAATGCACTGGATCTAATGGAAAACAAGACTTTCTTGGAGAAGCTTAAGTTCGGCATCGGTGATGGAAATTTACAGTATTATCTGTACAATTGGAAGTGTCCCAGCATGGGCTCAGAAAAGGTACATTTATAGTGGCAATATCACAACCTCACGGTATCTGCAGGTCTTAAAGTCTTTCAATGCTATATACTACGGATATATTGATACATATTTCTAGACCTTATCCTCCACACTGGTTTTCCATTAAACTTTCATCCCTTGGCTGGTTTGAACATAAAATAAGTATTATTTTACATTCTATGTGGTCTTAAAAGGATTTTAACTTGGTGAACCCTGCAAAAAGCTTTTTTAACCTTACGGTTCCCAAAAATATGTTTGTAGCTGCATTCCTAATATGTTTACCTTTCTGTCTCAGGTTGGGTTGGTACTGCAGTGACATCCCTTTACGCCATAAACACGTGTCACCAATAGGCCAGGAGACGGCACCATCGCACTGACCACCTGACAGATGGACTGATGACTTCCTGCTTCAGGAAAGGAAAACCACCGCCCATTTTTACTTTTTGACTTTTTGAACTTTGACCTGCACTACCGCTGCCAGGCAGGGAGGCGGGGAGAGTCTTGCTGCTCTTCTTCCTCCCTCGATCACATGGACCTTAAGCCATTGTTACCATCCCAAACAACTGTATTTCATCTGAGAGCTGTCTTGATTGTACCAAACACGCATACACACAAGAACAGTTTGCACAGATTACTGTCTATCAAGCATTCACTGTTGTCATATCTACGAAACGTACAATACATGTAAATAATATCAAACATTACTTCGGATTATGCCCTAACACATACAGACTAGAACCTACTGTTCTGTTTGATTCCTTAACGTTGGAAGTGCTTTTTGCAATTAAAATAAATCTGTCATTCTTACGTTTTAGAGATAAAAAATCTAATTGATAAAAAAATATTTTAAAAAGCAAACGGTTAAAAATGCGAAGTAATAAATACCAAAAGTGGACACCAGATAAGGGCTTCTGTTAAAATGTTTCTTGTCATGCTTTACCACGTCTTTAAAAAAATATATCTACAATTCTCATCAAACCCGCTATCATTATGGATAAGACGTTTATGCCTTCTGGAGGTTCTTTTCATCTGCATTAACTCTCATGACCTCAGCAAACTGCACTAACAGACGAAGCCCTGAAACTCAGACTATCAATGGACCAACTCAGTTGGAGGTTTGGATGAGGTTGGACTGCCACACGGAGGTTGAATGCACTCTGATGGGGTTTTCATAACATCTGGCAGGAATCAGATTTGTGATGACACTTCTTGATTTAACTGTGCTCCAGTTTCAATGTCCACACGTATGGGCTCTCAGGTTCTGTCAAATGTTCCTGAAAAGTAAGAGCTTAGGTTGAAATGGAAAGTGTGTGTGAGAGGGTGATTTTAGGACTTTGACCTCATTTGCTTGAGGGAATCACACAGTAAGTCTTTAAAATAGTCATAAAGATTAATATAATAAAATGCAAAGATGCACCCATGAGAAAAACGGAAAGATCTGTCAAGTTTAAAATGCATGGACCGTTTAGTTCTTAGCTGCTAGGGAATCGATCAAGGTTTAGTATGTTCACCTAAATTATGCTTTTATGAGCTTAATTTAGAAAGTAAAACACTCTACAGAATGAGCAGTGCAGGTAACATTACAGCATTTGGAGCTCGACGCTGATCATGCAGGTGTTTGTCAGTTTAAAGTCTTGAGGATTCAGAGTGGATGTTGGAACTGTGAAAAGCCGTCTGGACTGCCAGGACATTGTGCAGAGTGAGTGGTGGTGATGATGACGACTGGGGACATGCCCCACTTAAAGTGTTTCTGATGTAAAATGCATGGTTCTATTTGCAAACTGACGTAAAAGAAGAATGGGTCTCATGGTGTGTTGATGCAGGTAAAGAATGAAGATTTCTTTTTCTTTTTTGGAGCAAAAAAATAAAATCTAGAAGTTGCTGTGAGGATTTTGTAAGGTTTTTGTCAGAGCATGTTTACGCAGGATATCAAATTAAAGCCATCTGAAGGACCACTTGCTATCTTATTTTGGAGATTTAAACTGGATCTCATGGTATTCTTCATTGGATGGTGATGCAGCTAAATGTAAAAGCAAGTACGTTGATGTTAAAACATTTTTCTTCTTTGTCAAATTACTGTGACCAAGATCAAGACTGAGTTATCATGCAGCAACATTGTTTTCCAATTGCATAAGGCAAATTATACTTTTTGTTTCAACTGTCAGTTTTAATAGTTTATTGTTATGCAGACTATCAACTTAAGGTGTTTTAGAGATGTGCAACATGGAAAGATGTCAAAACAAGTATTTCTGATTTCCTGTATCTACAGTACTACAAATTATTCTTTAACAGTAATACTACTAAATTATCCATAAAGGACTTTTCCACACAAAAAAAGTAGGACTTATTAAAGAAATTCTTGGATTTGTAAGTGTTGAAAATGAAATAGAATCAAATTAAACTAAACATGTATATGAAGGAGTTAAAAATGACAGATGATATTGTGATTTTAACTTAAGGCTTTAAAAAAATATATTATTAAAGACTTAAGGCCTAATTATAATCTATATCGTTTTTATGTCTTTTTTTTACATTAATGATAATGTTCTTAGTTGTTGGTCTATTTTGTATGCTTTATAAGCGTCACCAAGGTCAAGCGGACCATTGTTTTCCAATTGTGAAATAGTAGGCTCTTTTCTGCTGTGTCACACTGAACCTGACGCTGATTGGTCGAAACCGCTGAGGCCGGCGTCACGTGTCCTAATGGACTGCTCTAATTGGCCAGCTCTGTAGAAGGTAACTAGCGGAGTAAGTGGAACCGTACACTTACAGTTGTTGGGAAAAGCCGACACGATGTTGCTCAGTATCGGGATAGTTTGTGTCGCTTTGGTCATATTTATATTAAAATATGTCTTCAGCAGCTCCGGGCCCAATCCATTTGAGAAGGACACTCGTGAACCGTTGAAGAAGATGGTTCACGACAGGAAGGAGAAAAATAAAGTGCTGAAGCAGGGTGAGTTGCAGCCAACGTTGAGCTACCAAACTCGTCCTGTATGTTAGCAACGCTTTTAGTTGAAAAAAACAGAAATAAAATTGAATGAAATAATATGTTGAGTAATCTCAACTGCAAATTCATTTCTATAAAGTTGATTTAGTCAACGTTGCAGGTCCAAGTGTCACTGTAGAAGAATGTGGCTGTGTGGGATATAACCGGTCTTGCTACATTAGTGGGGGGAGGACCAAGGACAGTGCTGTGATAATAACGTGACAAATGCATATATTGAAATGAAGTATCTATTTGAAAATAGTTTTGATATGTGTTGCTTTCTATTCAAGGCATTGCTTCTTCCCTCAGAGGTTGCAATTCAAAATAAATTGCTATTTTCCAAACAAAAATC
Source organism: Taurulus bubalis (assembly GCF_910589615.1). Taxonomy (NCBI): domain Eukaryota; kingdom Metazoa; phylum Chordata; class Actinopteri; order Perciformes; family Cottidae; genus Taurulus; species Taurulus bubalis. The sequence goes on from NC_136605.1 coordinate 9,822,473, forward strand.
ATAATTTTTAAAAAAGATCTGTGTCCAGCATTTTAAAGCTTGTTGCTTTTCTGATCGGTATATTGATGCAAAGTAAATATATTTCAGCTGTGGACTCTTGTAATTTTCACAATTCACAACAAAACAACATTTTATTGACTGATCGAGTCCTAAAAATATATAAAAAGAGATAAATCAGTAATGCAAATTATTGTTAGTGGCTGTCCCTAACTCATTGCACACACTTCTTCATCCCAATATGTATTCAAAACTGAATTAAGTCAAACCATAGCTTGAAGAAACTCTTCTAAAGCTACTATTGCAAAGTTACACGTGTCCGGAATCGTGATGATATTTAGTGTGTAGCATGAACTCCCAATGGATTATAATTGCGTGTGACTGCCAACATTTTATTTGTTATTGATTGTTATTAACCAATTATTCCTAAATATCACAAATTGCAGTCCACACAAAATATCTGTCTGACCAACAGTCCACGAACAGTTTACAAAGACATACAACAGAGAAAAGCAGTACATTCTTACATTTGCGAAGCTGGAACAAAGCCATATTAGTTACAATTTTCATTGATGCTTTTCATGTCAATCAACTGAACAGTAAATTCCTAATGGAATCCTCAGCCATTTGTGCCACATCCATGCCGTTGTTTGAATATTTTGCTGCCTTTTCATTAGGTTTCCTGGCCAGTCGAGTACCTGAAAACCTGGATGCCGTCATCATCGGCAGTGGGATTGGTGGTCTCGGGCTTGGGGTGCTGCTCGCCAAGGTTGGAAAGAAAGTCCTGATTCTGGAGCAGCACGACCGTGCTGGAGGATGCTGCCACACGTTCACTGAGAAGGGCTTTGAGTTTGATGTTGGTGAGAAGAATTTTTCGCATCTAAATTAAGACGTTTCTGTAAAGGTTTCATTTGTTGTTTGACGCTTTGTGCGAAATGACTGCGCCAAACATTTCAACACCAAAAGAAAAGCCTGTTTTCTGCCTTCCTCCTACAGGAATCCACTACATCGGCGACCTGCTGGAACACAAGCCGTTCCGCTGCATGCTGGACAGCATGACTAATGGCCAGCTGCAGTGGGAGCCTCTGGAAAATCCGTTCGACCAGGTCGTGCTGGGACCTCCAGAAAACCGCCGGCAATATCCCATTTACAGCGGCAGGACCCGCTTCCCCGAGGAGCTGAAGAAGTGCTTCCCTGGCGAGGAGAAGGCCATCGATGAGTACCTGAGGCTAGTCAAGGTAGAATCTTTGTGATCAGGACAAAATATTACTATGGAGAATATGTTTTCAGTGATTATCTAACCATTTTATCTCCCGTGTATTTTGATTAGATTGTGTAGGTCAAAGGTCACTGTCACCTCATTGAACACGTTATTGGCCAAAGCTCATTTTGTTACGACATGGATGCAAACTGCAACTTTGTGACTGGTTGTAGGAGGCAACCGTGAGGCGGTAGTTGTAGTTTTCAATTTATTGATGATTTATTTTGACAAGCAGAAACAAAAAAAGGCAAAAAAGAAAGATTTATTAATAGTGGAGTGAAGAGTCAGAGTAGATAGATTCATATTCACAGAGTTGCATTATGATATATTAACATTCACTTTTCAGTTTGACTTTGTTTATTTCATGACACCTAAGACAATATTTCTAATATTTTTGTTTGTAGTTTCAATCAATAGGTATTCTTCTTTACTTCCTTTTATGTATTTGTTAATTTTCTTGGGGAAGGTGCATCCTCACACAGCTAATGTCCAGTTCTACAGTTCTTCTTACAATCTTTGACTTTAGTAAATGCACTTTAATTGTCGGTCTATTACAGATCATCATCTGTGTGTCTTGTGTGTTCTGTCTGCAGAAAGTTGGGCGGGGCATTTGGCTCCTCGCTCTGCTGAAGATGTGCCCCGTCCCCTTGGCCAAATTCCTGGTCTACACCGGTCTGGCCAAACGGCTGTCCTACTTCTTCAAAATGGCACCTCGCAGCCTGACGGAGGTGGTAAATGAACTGACGCAGAACAAGGACCTCAGGGCGGTTTTCACCTACCTCTTCGGCACCTACGGTAGGCAACAGCAGTCCTGATGGTGAGATCAATCTATTTGTACCGTATCCCGCTCATCGTTCGCGTTTCCTTCTCTGACCTGCAGGTAACAAACCAAAAGAAAGCAGTTTTGCGATGCACAGCTTGCTGGTCTCCCACTACCTGAATGGTGCGTGGTACCCGAAAGGCGGAGCCAGTGAGATTGCCTACCACATGATCCCCATCATTGAGAAGGCCGGCGGAGCTGTTCTAGTCCGAGCGCCAGTCAACCGCATCCTGTTCAATGACGCCAAGGAAGCTTGTGGTGGGAGTTATTTCCTCAGTGTTTCTATACACAGTCGCGCAGCTCCCAGTGACAGGAGGCTCACTGCGGGTGTTTTTGTGTTTTTTTTTTCATGGTTTCAGGTGTGAGCGTCATGAAAGGCCAAGAGGAAATACATATCCATGCCCCGATGGTCATGTCTAATGCTGGCTTCTTCAACACATACCAGAAGCTGCTGCCCAAAGAGCTCCAGGCCATGCCAGGTAGGGACAAGATCAAGTAGCTTAAAACAAGAGAAAAAACAGCAAATTGTCACACCTGAAAGGTTGGGCCTAGAAACAGTGAAGCATTGGCTAATAAGTTAAGCAATCATTTCAGTGTAAACTGCAAAACGGTACTTGTTTAAATTAACTAATGGGTAATGACACATGACTAAGTTGCCATGTCATTTTTATCTGAGAGCTTGTCCCGTGTGATGTGACACTCAGCGATCCAGAAGCAGATGAGCATGATGAAGAACGGTGATGGTGGCCTGAGTGTATTTGTGGGTCTGAATGGAACCAAGGAGGAGCTGGGCCTGAAAGCGAACAACTACTGGATCTTTGCCGAGAACAATTTTGATGAACTGTATGTTGTTTTTGCATCTCTCATCTGTTGCTCGTCACAACTCCCATTAGAGTTATGGCCAAACACAGGCATGTGTCTTTTTGTTTTACAAGTTCTAGCCCACTTAAACTCAACCTGTACATTTCAAAAGGCCTGAATTCTTTAGGTGTAAACTTTATACGGGCTTAAAGTTGCTCTAATTTAATACAGTGTGTCTTAGAGAAACACAAAGACACATAAGGACTCTGGAGATGTTAGTCACCGCAGAAACACACTGAATAACAGCAACTGTAAGGAGCTTTTGGTCCAGTATTTTAATCTTTATTTAGACACTCGGAACATAATGTATTCGATTCAGCTATTTTCTATCTGGTGAGAATTCACCCAAATGACCTGCTTTGTTTCCAAGGGTGGAGAACTATTACAATGGAAAGAGGGAAGAGTCTGCTCATAAAATACCTCTCCTGTTCGTGGGGTCTCCATCGGCTAAAGATCCGACCTGGGAGGAGAGATCACCAGGTACAGAAGCTGTGATGTCATGCCACGTGTCCGTTTTTACAGTGAAGTTGGGTTATTGTATGCACTCCACAAAAATGTCGTGTTCTGTGTTGTTTTTGTTTGTGTGTGTTAATTTTAGATATTGTCTCTTTTTTTTTATGTTCACATTAGGGAAGTCCACCATGAGTCTGGTCAGTTTTGCCAACTACGAGTGGTTTGAGGAGTGGAAGGATGACAAAGTGTCAAACAGATCGCCTGAATACAAAGAGCTGAAACAGGCTTTCATCGACTCCATTCTGGAGGTGGTTTTGGACATCTTCCCCAAGATAACCAGAGACAAGGTGACGCTTCTGAATCCGCTGTCCTCTCGCTGCTCATTATGCATACTGTGTGTTCTGGAGATTTATAGCAAAATTGGCTCGGCTCGGTTGGCTTTCACTTATTGAGTGTAAAAAGACACTCTTGGGTTACAACCACTTCACCTACATGAATTTACCAAAATGTGGGAACATCTGTGTCCTCTGTTCCCAGCCAGGAACAGAAGAGTCAGAACTTTATTTGTGTTGTTGTTGCAAACCGTCTGCATCAAAATTGAAAATTGCAAAATGTGGTAGATCGCTGTGAGTTTAAATCAGTGATGCAGGAACTCTGTGCTCCTCCTGCGGCTGCTGATGTTTGGGTGTATTTCAGAAGACTGGTTAGTCTCTCTAAAGGACTGTGTGATTTTATAACTTTTTTTATGCCTTTATTAGAATATTTTCTAGGATACTATTCTTTAAGTGAATTATTGTAATTGTTTTATTATCACATTTTGTTTCTGATTTTGTGTTCTTGATTTTATGTTGCTTATAACTCTATTGTTGCAGATCTTAGCCAGAAAGAAAGACGGTTTGAATGTCAACCACTGAAGAAATGTGGGTGGTTATGCAGAAGTCGGAAACCAGGCTAGCTTTCCTGGCTTAATAAACATATGAATATTCATATGCCTGTTTTTTTTCTGTGTAGATTGAGTACATCGAGGCTGGCACCCCCATCACAAACACACACTATATCGGAGCCCCCAGAGGTGAAATCTACGGAGCGGATCATGGTATCGCCCGATTCAGCCCTGAACTCAACGCTACAGTGAGACCACTGACTCCACTGAAGAACCTCTATCTGACGGGTGAGACCATTCGTGCAGCATAATATCACCCGGAGGTCGCCTACGATTCCTGACAGGACTTCAGTACATGTGGTGTGCTTTTGTGTTGCAGGTCAGGATGTGTTTGTGTGCGGCTTCGCTGGCGCTCTTGCTGGAGCGCTCACCTGCGGCTCGGCCATCCTCAACCGCAACCTCCACCTGGACGCCATCGGCTTGGCAAAGAAAATAAAATTCACGAATTCCAAATTGAAAGGGGAGTAATTTCCTGTCAACATTCAGCTCAGTGGCTGTGATAACACTAATTTAAATAGCACTTACGCCTCCCTCACAAAGCCCTCTTGTTGTAAGGTTCAGAGCGCCTCAGCCCTGAGACACAGATTAAACCTAACAAATGACTTGTTCTTCCTAGAATAAATCGGAAAAGTTATTTTTTCCTCACCAACTCCCGCTGAGCTGTGCCTGTACTGTGCCTGTACTATAACATATGAAACCTCCATTAATTCATGTTTGAATACTTTAGTTTTGTTTCAACATTCAACCTGCACTTGTCAAAGCTAACATGACCTCAAGTGTTTCAAAAACCAAATGTTGAAAGTCATCTGCAGTTTGTTGTGTTCTAATTTATTGTAACGTGCCTTTGCAGTGAACTCTTAACTCTGTGCCGGAAGTGTGTTTGAAGTTGTATCATGTTTGACCCCCTTGTAATAATATTAAACACAAACAATGACTTGGTTGCAGTTTGGTCTTTGGTCTACTATGTATACATTTTCCCCAATATTTTGTCAACCGGTTATTTTAATTTCTAACATTGCAGTTAGAAATTAAATAAAATTCATATGACACCTACTTTTATTGCACCTCCTGAAAGTCACATCTCAAAAAAATAAAATATATAAACACATCCTTTCTCAATAAAATTAAACAAATTCACCTTGCTGCTAATTACTAGGACATCATCTCTACGAACCCTTCCAATCCGGCTTCCGTTCAAAAGACAGCACAGAAACTGCCCTACTGAAAATCACAAACGATATACTTCTCTCTGCGGACTCTGGCTTCCTCACCATTCTCATCCTTCTTGACCTCAGTGCCGCCTTCGACACTATCAACCACTCCATCCTCCTCTCACGTCTCCAGCACTCCCTTGGTATAACTGGCACTGCCCTCTCCTGGTTCACCTCGTATCTCTCAGACCAACATCAATTCATTGCCATAAATAACTGCAAATCCTCCACCTCCCCAGTGGCCCACGGTGTCCCCCAAGGTTCCGTGCTTGGTCCCCTTCTCTTCATCATTTACATCCTCCCCCTTGGACAAATCATTCGTCGTCATGGTCTTGATTTCCATTGCTACGCTGACGACACCCAACTCTATTTCTCCTCTAAGACCATCACCTCAGTCACCCACTCCACTCTCACCTCCTGTCTCACTGATATAAAATCCTGGATGCAGCAGAATTTTCTTAAACTCAATTGCAATAAATCTGAAATGCTCATCATCGGCCCTAACTCCCTCACCCGCTCAGCCCAGACCTTCTCTCTGAACATTGATGGCTCCATCGTCACCCCCTCCACCCAGGTCAGCAACCTCGGCATCATTCTCGACCCCACCGTCTCTTTCCTACCCCACGCCAACCACATCACCAAAACTGCCTTCTTTCACCTCAGGAACATTGCTCGCCTCCGGCCCTCCTTGTCCTCTGCCACCACTGAAATTCTCATCCATGCCCTCATAACATCTAGACTTGATTATTGCAACAGCATCCTCTACGGCTCCCCCATCAAAATCATCAACAAACTTCAGTATGTTCAGAACTCTGCCGCTCGACTGCTCACCTCCACCTGCCGCTATGACCACATCACCCCGGTCCTACGCAACCTCCACTGGCTCCCGGTTAAATACAGGATTGACTTTAAAATCTTACTCACCACTTACAAAGCCCTAAATAATCTGGCCCCTCCCTACCTTTCAGACCTCCTCCCCCTTCACGCCCCTACCAGTTGCCTCAGGTCTGGGAATTTGAACACTCAAATTCCCACTCAAAAATTTGAACACTTGGACCATCAAGACCAAGCGTCGGACCTCGGGTGACAGGGCCTTTTCAGCTGCTGCACCTCCCCTCTGGAACGCCCTCCCCATCCACATTCGTCAAGCTCCCACCCTATCGTCATTTAAGCAAGCCCTCAAAACACACCTCTTCAAACTCGCCTTCACCTGCTAACCCCTGCTCCCTACCCTCCACCTGTTAACCCCTGCTCCCTACCCTTCACCTGCTAACCCCTGCTCCCTACCTTCCACCGTTAACCCCTGCTCCCTACCCTTCACCTGCTAACCCCTGCTCCCTACCTTCCACCTGTTAACCCCTGCTCCCTACCCTTCACCTGCTAACCCCTGCTCCCTACCCTTCACCTGTTAACCCCTGCTCCCTACCCTCCACCTATTAACCCCTGCTCCCTACCCTCCACCTGTTAACCCCTGCGCCCTACCCTTCAACTGCTAACCCCTGCTCCCTACCCTTCAACTGCTAACCCCTGCTCCCTACCCTTCACCTGCTAACCCCTGCGCCCTACCCTTCAACTGCTAACCCCTGCTCCCTACCCTTCAACTGCTAACCCCTGCTCCCTACCCTTCACCTGCTAACCCCTGCTCCCTACCCTCCACCTGCTAACCCCTGCTCCCTACCCTCCACCTGCTAACCCCTGCTCCCGACCATTCACCTGCTAACCCCTGCTCCCTACCCTCCACTGCAGGACTAATTCTGTTGCAGCTTCTCCAGTTTTTTTCTTATTTTATTTTTTTGGGATTGTTTGTTTTGTTTCTATATTTTTGTTTTGTTCTGTTTTGTCTCTGTCAAGCGTCTTTGAGCATCTGGAAAAGCGCTATATAAATTAAATGTATTATTATTATTATTATTAGAAACTAAAATGTATAAACTTACATATGGTGGTCCATTAACTTCAAAGCTCAGTCATTGTGTTGTTGAAATTGAAACCTGTTTTATCTGGTAATTGTCTGGAAACCACGACTTTTATGTTTATATAGGTTGTTTATGTGCATTATAACCTCAGTGCATTGCCTGCACCTGAACGCAGCATATGTCTGCAGTGACATTGACAGCTGCAGTGAGCACGTGTACAAGAAGTGGGCACATTTTGAGCTTTCTGATTAGTTAGCGAATAAAAGGGGTGTGATTTTTTTTTTTAAATCATTTTCTTAAACTGGCCGCACTTAATGCTCCAGTTTCCTGCAGCCGGCGGCACCCAAAGGGCGCTCAGCACTTTGAGGTAAAGTATAAACACCAGATGCTGTACCCGCCGGAGTTAAATTAAACACTTGTTATTAATTGCGTCAAAACATTGTTATTATGTTATTACAGGTGGTTTGCGGCTGCGGTCTGACGGGAGTTACATCCGAGCTAACCGGCAAACCTCCATTTACGCAGAGCCTCGTTGGCTAGCTTACTCTTTGACTTGAACTAAGCATTTGTCACAATAAAAAAAAAAAAAGCCGACATATTTCACTGTTGTCACATTAAAACAGATTATTATCTAGAAAGGCTAAATAAATAATACAGAATCTGGAAAACCATGGATTTCTGCACTAAGCCTTTGTGCTACGAGCTGCTAGCAGAAGTAGGAGAAGGCTCCTACGGTAAAGTGTACAAAGCCAGGGAGCTGGGGGACAAACAGCGCCTCCTGGCGGTGAAGAAATTCAACATCCGCGGGGACTCGTCGGAGACCGGGATCCCTGCGTTCATGATCCGCGAGGTGGCGCTGCTGCGCAAAATGAAGCACTTCAACCATCCCAACATAGTCGAGTAAGTCTGCGAAGCACTCAGTTGCCAGTTTATTAGGTACACCTATATTGCATATTACGCAGTCTTGACACAACAGTACATGCATAATTCCTGAAGGTTTTAATGTTCATTTTGTGTTGTTTTTTTTTTGGGGTGGACTGGATTCAACTGGAGAAGGTAGTTCATAAAGAGAGGGGTTTCTGATATTTAGCCTACGCTCAGTGATTAATTTAGGGTGGACAAAATAAGATAAGATAGACATTTATTTATCTCAAGGGACATTGTTGTGCAGCAGTTTTTAGGAAAGAGTGAAAATTAATAATATACACAATGCAAGGTTAATGGGTAAGTTGCTCATAGAGACATGTATGAGAAGGGATGTGTCTATGTTTGTAAAATATCCAATCTCAAGTACCAATATGTGTATATTGTCAACTCTGAATGTTGTCCATCATAATGCACACGTCCCATAAACATAATACACTTGTCACCTGCCACAAACTACATCCTCCGAAATAAAAAATTAATAATAAAGTTTAATTGACACCTCTCTCTGCAGGTTTGTTGCATTGTACAGCATTTGTTTGATCTATTCTAGGTGTACCGAATAAACTGGCAACTGAGTGTATATGACACACAATTTAACAGGATTGCATAGAGAGAAAAAAAACTATGTTTACAGGCTACTTTGTGCTCCAATGCTGTTGTAGATGCACATGTACATGATGCATATATTTCAGTCATTTATATATAGAAGTACAAGTAGAAGTCTTGCATTTCAATATTTCTTTAAATTGAAGTGTAAAATGGACTTATGTCTCCATGTTTAGTTTTATTTATGTAATTTTTTTATAAAAAGCAGTTGGTCACAGAACATATTTTCTTGTTGTGTTTTTTCCCCCCAATATGCTGATTTAAACATCCAGACTGTTGGAGGCCTCTGCTGTGCCAGTGGGCCGGAGCTTGGACCTCACTCTGGTGCTGGAATACATTGACCAGGACCTGTCCACCTACCTCTCCAAGGCTCCTGCTTCTGGACTGAGCCGTGACTGTATTAAGGTGTGGACTCATCACCCAACTTATCATCGCATAGCTGCGTATATTTAAGTCTGGAAAAAGTACTGAAGCAAACACTTGCATACCTATTTTAAAATAAAATAAAATATATTCATTGAACCTCTCTTTACACTCCGACAGTGATCAATAAATTAAATGCTCTGACAAAAAAATAAAAGAAATCAAGAGGGGCGGGTTCTCTACAGATACAGACACCAACACACACTTGAAGTGGGTCATAAGTGATGATTAAAAGGTTCTGTCTACACCTTGTTTTTTTTTAGGACATTCCTGTATAGCGTACCTTTAAACATCTGACAAATTAATTATAGCAGTAATAAACTATTATTTATTTTCTATCATTCTGACTAGAAAGCATTTTAACTGCCTGTTTATTATTTAGAAAATGTCCAAAGTGTATTATTACACATTGTAGCTGCTTTTTTTATTGTATGAGTTCATGTGACGTTTTTACCAATAACTGATGACAACTGATGATGAGTGTTTACGGTCTTTTAATATATCCTGACTTCAAGTTAATGAACATCCCTCTGTATCCACACGTAAAAAAACATCAATAAGCAATGACTTTTGAAATACAGAGATATATTCAGTGTAAAAGAATGGTTCTTGGACACATCCCTCCAGCCATTCTGCTGTCTGTCTGTACAGGATGTGATGCAGCAGCTGCTGCGAGGATTGGACTTCCTGCACACCAACATGGTGCTGCACCGCGACCTGAAACCTGAAAACGTTCTGATCAGCAGCCGTGGAGAAGTCAAGATTGCAGACTTTGGACTGGCACGCATCTACACCTTCAATATCGCTCTCACTCCAGGTGTAAGTGAGCATAGAGAAGAGAGTGAAGGCTGGAAAACAATTGACCATTTTAGAGCCTGTTTCTTTCCTACATCTGTCAGCATTCTGTCTTCTTAACCTGAGGTGAAACCTTTTCTTTTGCCCCCGGCTGTGAGTCTTTATCTCACACCTCGCTCTCTCTGTTCAGGTGGTGACGCTGTGGTACAGAGCTCCAGAGGTGCTGCTGAACACCATCTACATGTCCACAGTGGACATGTGGAGCGCTGGCTGCATCTTCGCTGAGCTCTTCCTCTTGAGGTAAGGTGTCCTGTCTGGCCGCAGGAGATGTGAAGGCACTGGAGAGTGTAATTTAAGAGGTAAAACATTCTCCCTGGTTGTCAGGACAGAGATAGAGTTACAGTATGATGCTGGTTGTTCTTTGTTCTTTGAACACCTGTCTCCCACAGACCTCTGTTTCAGGCATACACGGAGGTACAGCAGCTGCAGAAAATATTTGAGTGAGTTTCTCTCTCTCTCTCTCTCTCTCTCTCTTTCTCTCTCTCTCTCTCTCTCCCTCTCTCTCTCTCTCTGCTGCTCAGTTCTTTGCTTTATTGTGTGTTTTTCAGTGTGACAGGTTTGCCCAGCAAAGAGGACTGGCCCAAGGAAAGCCCGATCGCATACCCCGTCAACTGGGGACCAAAGAGCTCTGGCACCAAGCTGCTGCACAACCTGAGCCCCGAGGAGAACAACCTACTATCTGTGAGCAGATTTGTGTGTCTGTGTATGTGTCTGTTTTCATGAGTTACACACTCTGATTCTAAGTTTTAATTAGTTTTGAAACAGAATAAATAAATGCCCTTTTGAGCAAATATATATCGAATGTACGGACGACATAGATAAAAGATTATTATAATATTTTATCTATGTTGTCTGTAATTATGAATCTCGCAGAAATTTGCCAGTAGTGTATTTTATCAAGTAAGAAGGCAAACTTAATAATATTTACAAACTTTATTTTATATAGCATATTTTGAGTACCTTAGACATCAAAACAGGGAAAATAAGATGGGAAATATAACACACTTGATAAAAGAAGATCCAGATAAAAAGATAGAAATAAGAGGAAATAGAACACATCAAATAAGATGGAAAATATAACCCACAAAGTAATGATAATAATATTAAATTCAGTTTACTATTTTCTTTTCTACGTCAGTATTGGAGATTACGAAAACTCTGAATATTTCGCCTCAAGTACTCTCTCTGCATTTCCACTATATGGCCCACTCGGCTCACTTGGAACTGCTCTTTTTGGTTTTCCATGCACAAAAGTTGTGGATAGTACCTGGTACCTTTTTGATAAAACCACAGTTGAGGTTTCAAGCGAGCTGAGCAGATACTAGAAGGTTTTGTTAAAACCATGCAGACCACTGCACTGCAAGTACCTGGTGCCACAAGCCAGCTGAATTGAGTTGAGCTGTCAGCCCATCAGTCTCCGACCAGCAGCTTTGTGAGAATGTACTTCAGCAACGTGTTGCCCTAGTTTGTGCTTCCTGTGTATTGCCATACTTTGGGTCGCAGACGTAACCATTGTTTCTCTAATACATATTTTCTATCTAAAAACCCCAGAAGGTCGTTTAAAAACACCCACCGCTGTTCTGAAGATCATTCGTAAATCCTTAAATATTTCTTTGCTCGATTGAAAAAAAAAAAAAAAAAGATTTGTAACCTCTTTCCCAAGGTGTGAGTTAAAGTAAGGTGTTCTTCAAAGCCAGTAAGATTCATTCTCTGGGAATCAGGATCATCTGTGCAACATTACATAGCATTGAATCCAACAGTTGCTGAGATATTTCAGTCTCCACCCACGTGTGGAATGACCAGCATTGATATCCCCAGAGCCATGAGGCCAAAAATAGCTAATATTTTCTAGTGACAGCTTCACAATTATTATAAAGAGTTGCATGCTTATCTGTGTTTGATGTCATTATAAATATATGTTTTTTTTTGTGTTTTTGGCTACCTGTCAAACTTAATATGTAGTGACTGCTTTACAGTAGACGATTTACAGATTATTCAAATAAATCAGATAATCTAAAACCAAAAGGATCACAGTAGCATCACTGAGATTTTGCAAAGCGCTTTTCTCCGAGTTGTTCGTAAGGTGTGACCTCTCCTTACCTGCAGAAATGTTTGGCATTCAGACCGAGCAGTCGCATCTCAGCTGCCAAAGCCCTGGCCCATCCTTTCTTCATGAAGGAAGCTTTGGAAGAACAGAAACGTCTTCTCTACCGTCAGCCATACTAACTTATGCCATAATATCCCTTGTACACTTTGCAGCATGAGAAACTGTGGTCAGGGTTGAGTGAACACCTTTGCAGCCTTTTAGCATCAGTGTACAGAAACGCATAATGCCTGACTTGTAGAACATGACTCGGATGGTTCAAAACACAGTGAAATATATTTAGAAAAACATTCAAATGTGTATTTGATTAGAAAAACTTGAGACTTTTTTGATTTACTTGACAAGCCTTTGTATGAGTGTAGTAAAGCATGTTATTTGATGTTTGAATGATTTGATTTGAATTTGATAGTACGCTGTGTATTTCCACAAGACGTAGTACTACTTTGTTGTTGTTGAGTGTTACCATTAAAAATAACAATTCTGTTTTTCTGTCAACTACCGACAACACTATTATGAGCACCTTTAAGTTGGTTAAATGTTTTTTCACCTGAACTTCTTTGTTCTAGACTCGTACATGAAGTCCTTTCTTTTTGTTATTGTGGTGAAGATATTTATGGTGTAATCACTGGAACGGATTGCACCTGTATTTATGTTTGTATTGACAGATTGTACCCAGTATTTTTTTCTCCATGAGTTGCACTGTTCATTCAAGAAGCATTTCTATAAATACTTGTCTCTCAAACCCGTCTCGGCATTTGAATGCAACACCATGGATAGCTGATACATTCAGGTTGATCGGAATATCTGCTGGATTTGGTTCCGTGGCTGACGGTGAGTTTGAACATGGTGCTTGTGTGAACACTGAGCAGTTCATTGCAGAGCCCCAGAAGCAGATACAGATGGTGGATGGATAACAGGAACGCAGGTATCTCTTCTCTTGCAGCTGCATAGTGTGAACACAAGGGGGCAGTGCTGAAACAGTAAGAGAAGTGCCAGTAACATGACGGGTCCTGGCATTGGCCTCAGGCAGACAACTTAAGTTGCGAGTACTTGCTCCCAATTAACAAACAAATCACCCAAATCAACATCTCCAGTGGTGTCTTGCTGAAGACAGCAACTTGTGTTCCAATGCTTTAACAAAGAGACTCAAGTGTTCTGTGTGTACATTACTTTGTGGTAATTTAATTAAACGCAACGTTTGCACCACGTGAGCACAATGTACAATGAATTAGTAATACATCAAATAAGTTTATGAACTAAATTTTGATTTATTTTTAGGTAATATGTTTATTGTGTTGGTATTGTGATTTACGAATTCACAATTACTCAAATGACCCCCCCCCCCAAAAAAACTAACAACTGACGTGAAGTCATCGTGGGGCGTTTGAGGCTTTTTATTCTCCCGTAAACGGTAAACGCCACAACAAGGCACGCGACCACAGCTCGAGGAGAGCTGCGTCTCTCGGTTGCCATATTTACGGCAGCTTCCTGTGCAGCGGCAGGGGCGTCCCCGGGTTTGTCCTTCTATTTATACTCCCTTGATACGGCGAGCCCTCCGCAGCTGCGAGTGTGACTACATTTGGAGCGACAGTCTGGTTGAAGGGCCGGTGGGGAGGGACAGTCGGTCTGAGGAAGGGCAGCGGCACCACTCATGCCCGGTTCACACGGCGCGTAGTGCATGTAAGTTCTTCATTCTACCCCCATTGTCTCTATAATAACGAATTTATAGTCGAACATGTAGCCAGGCGCCAGCTAGGACCGAGTTCTGAATATGTCTTCACTGTTGGTGTTTGTTCTGTCAGAACTGCTGAAGTTTGGGTAGTACGGTGGCCATGGAGGTTATGGTGTTCGGCCACTTTGCGAGCCTTGTGTTGAAAGTTGTGTGTAGTATTGTCGAAAATATGCGTAGAACATGTTTTACGCGCAGTTTACGCACGAATTACGCACAAAAGAAACTGCAAGAACCGTGCATCTTAACACCTTATGTTTGTTTTAGACTTCTCTAATTATTTCCCATTTGACTCAATTATGGCGTTTTCCTTTAGTTTGCATACTTTGTTTGTTCATTCTGAATTACTATGAATACAAAGTTATATTTAAAAGTACTTTGGCAGTATAAACACGTTTGAGTATTAATGTATGTTACTCTATGCGTCTGGTGATTGAAATAGTCATCTATTTTTCCACAATCTATTTTAAATATGAGGTGTGTGACACTCTGGGTAGCCACAAGTTGGACACATGAATAAAATGTATATATGAAATGTGAAAACTGTCATCAGAGCAGCTGTTAATGTGTTACATCCTGCTGGTGGATTAGTGTGGTTACATGAGGACTGTACTCTGCTCTGCAGCCACATGCCTTTTAATGTCGAGATCAGGCAAAAGGTCAATGCATATCTACATAATATCATCCAGAGTCAGGACCTTTGCTGCTGCACACTAGTGGATGTATGAAGGAAAGGCCTCTGAGAATTCCTCTTGCTTCATGATGTGTTTTCATGCAGGTAGACCAGCCAGGACAGGTGTAATTGGTCGGAGGCTTATTCTTGGCAAGCCTTTTAATCAGGTTTACTCTGCTGCTGCTGGACACTAGGTCCTCTTGTTATGTAATAACCAATATGTCTGCACTTTGAGTAAAACCCGTCTGTCAGCATGTGAAATATATGCAGTAAGGCTGAAAGTAAAGGTTCAAAGTGCTATTGGAGTGTTTGAGGAACTAATCTGTTAAACTGTGTGGAAGATTTGGATTCATACCCTTGGCTTGGCACTATTTTTGCTTTTGTTTAACCCTCTTGACATTTTTTATTAGAATATCAAACCATTGTTGAAGTTTCCTTTTCTGAGTTGGGAGAGAATGGGACCTGTCCGCTCATCCACTGGCTTTATTTCAGAGCTAGTGTCAACAAGTGTCGCTGGATTAGAAGCCAATGATCCTTGTTGAGCCTCTGAGGCATTCTCCCCTCCAATCGACAATCCCGCAGCTTGTCACATGACATTTTGCTCTTTGAACAAGCGTGGCACTTGTGTTCTCCCAGCAAAACATAAGTGTGGCGTCAGTGGGACTGAGGATGCTCGTGGTCTGCTTTCTGAGTTTGACTATTCTAATTGGCTGACTGTTTTTGTTCAGAGCACATGTTTGGAGTGGAAAGACGGACCACACATCTTTGAGCGTGTTGTCTTGTGTAGGTATCAGTCAATCTCCTGCTGACGATGTCTGCAAATATGACCTTCAGTTTATTCAAGATGACATCATTATATCAATATATTTTGTGCGTTTCTGAAAGATGAAAGGAAGACCTGGCCAGTAGTTGTGCGCACTTTGACACTCTTTGCACTATAATAATTCTGTTTCTTTCCAGCAATCTAAGAGAAGCAGCAAACATGCTAAAATACACTTGCATCTTTTACTTTGTGAGCTCCACTGTCACCAGAGCCATTCAGCCCTGCTGCAGATGTATCTGCTTTACTAAGTCCGTGGCTCACGTCTCTTTGTTCTCGATCCATTGTGCTTCCTGCATCAGGAATGCTGACATCTACAGTTTCAGCGCACACAGTCCCTCATTTGTGAACCTATCTGATGGTTAGCTGCTGTCTTTAAATGCAAATCGTGTCATATCTGCGCTATTTATATGTGGCTTACAGCCTCTGCCGTTGTTAGTGTTGTTTAATCACCTCCAGGCAACCATGATGTAGCCAACTGGGACTTTTTTGGGCTCATCTTTGTCAGCAGGTTGCCTGGCAACATGTCATAATTTAGATAGGTCATCGACTAATTTGAATCCATAGCTAATCGGGCCTTGTTAGATAACACTTGAACAAGAAGTTACAGTCAGTGTTGGGGAGAAGACGAGCAAGCTGAATCCTCAGTGCCGTCGAGACCCGGAGCGGAGCGGAGCGGAGCTGCTGAGGTGTTGCGTTTCAGTGCAAGGGGAGATTCCTGCATGGCACTGGAAGCTGGTGCAGGTCATCTTACATGGACTCTAGCAAGAGGAAAGAAGAGGATGCACTTTCAGAGAAATGAGTTAATGTATAATGAAGGCTCATCAATGTTGTCATGAACCTCTCTAGGAAGATGCGTACAGACTGCTAAAGGGCACATGAGTTGTGTTATCTCTCTCTGAGTCGGCTTCTGATCGTCTTTTTTTGTTTGCTCATTTATCTTTCAGGAGCAATGTCTCACCCGTGACGGCGCAGATTGTTCTTCAACCTCTGATTGGTGAACTCTCAGCTAAGAAAGTCTTTAAGTCCAATGGAATCTGAATTTCACCGGAGGAAAGTTTGGCTCCTGAGTTTTGCCTTCGCTAAAAAGTGGAGAAAGAACAACGCGTCTGATTCCTCTTCCTAAATGCACTGCAATTATTTGAGGAGCAGATAATCGACTGAATCCTCCTGAGGGACATGGATGCCATGGAGAACCCAGTCCTGGAGCCCAGGTCCGAGCGGATCGCTCGCTATAAAGCTGAGAGGAGGCGGGAACTGGCCGAACGCTTTGGCAACATGGAGGAGCTACCTTCCAAGTGTGTGAGGAGGGCCGGTAAAGAGGGGCACGACCCCGCGACCGAAGCCCACGGAGGGACTTTGAACTCGGATGGCCTTAGTGAAAGAGTGAACGGCAGGACACGAGGGGTCACAAATGGATCAGAGGATCCTGCAGAGTCCAACCACTTGAGAAGGTGAGTCACTGTTTACTGGCGGTAATCAGTGTCTTCGTCCAGCTGGTAACTGAACACATTTTAGGTTCGTGGGGTCATAAATCTGGGTGAGCATCTTTTTAAAACTTTTGGACAGAGCTGTAAACATTTTCATGAGCCTAAATGTGGAGCACCAATAAAGCAACATGCCCGCTACCTAACCCCCGATGACACCTTTCACCTGCTTCAACCTTTTCCACTTTGACATCAATACAAACTGTAGGTGTCATCCTAAAATAACACAACGGATAGTTAATATTTTGGGAACTGCATCATATTGATATCATCACTGAGGAGAAGGGTGACGTAACCAGAGAGGAAAAAGGGACGTCATATAGTTGTATGTTAAATGCACACCTAACTTCATGATGTATTCTCTGTAAATTGAGGAGAAAATGCACACAAGTGGATGGTGTTCTTCTTCAGAAACATTAAAACTGTCTGATTCTCCTCATTTTGTTTTAGTCACTGCTACTGAACAGCTTCACACAGACCTGAATCTAATTGGAGAATAAATAAAGCTAGATGTTAGACTTGAGAGCAGGAAGTTAGTGAGGGATCATAGTATTGCCAACCTTTCTGAAGTTTACAATATAAATCCCAGGAGGTTATACTACCAGTTTTTGAACTTGGGTCTGCTTCTTACTCGCAACCTTTGAGCAGCTCCAGATCCTTGACGTCACCAGCTGATCTGCAACCTTTGTTACTAATTCAAACCGAGCGATCTAAATCAGTGGGTCGCAGCAGGGAACGTTAAAGCCAGTCTGATTCTTCTTCTTCTGCAGTTGATTGGTACGCTTCCAGCTTCACACTTTTCCCATCATGTGGTCTGGGTGCTTTTCCTTGGAGGAACATAGACTGGTAACCTCTTTAGTGTCAGAAAAAAAAGGTACAACGTTGCACCGTTCATGATGGGAGCGACCCATTCTTTTGGCTGCTCTTGATGGAAAGGTTCAAGATTGTACTTTTTTTGTTCTTTCCCTGAGAGCGTTCCTCACACCTACATTGCACACACCTGCGTCCTCATTCCTTCCCCTCACTCCCGCCCCCTCCAGGCAGGGTTCCCCGGACTCTGCCAGCATGCTGAGTGGGGAGGGGCACCTCGTCCCTGTTGGACTCGATGCCCCGCAGCTCCACACTCGAGTGTCGGTGGGCCAGTTGAGAAGTGCTCTTCTGCAGCAGAGCGGGAGCGGCGCGCAGCCCGTCAAAGTGTAGGGTCACCTGCATGTGTGTGATCCAGACTGTCACCCTCAGCCTCTGTACCTCTGTGGCTATATTTGTCTTCGCCTCAACATCTTCTTCTCCCTCCCTCCTTCCCTCCCTCCTGCTGCTCTGCCTGTGGGGATACTAGTTGCCCTGACGCTGGGCGAGCCACGTCCTCTCTGGATCTGGCTGTGAAGCCGGGCTCTGAGGGGGGGCGGTGCCGCTCCCGGCGTTACCTCCCCGGTGGGTCAGGTGGCGGTCGCAAGACGAGCGAACGCTTCAGGACACAGCCGATCACAGCCAATGAGATGGAGGAGAGCAGCGGGTAGGGGCTGTGTGCTGTGGTGCAACATGAGGCACCTGGTTTGGCTTTTCCCACAGAAGATGCTGTTTGCAGTGTTTTGCTCACATGGTTTTAAAGTAGTGTATAAACATGCAGTCACACCTACCTGTGGTTTGGTGCAGCTCCTTTACACAAATGCCCACGGATGGTGTGGTGTGGTTTGCATGCGTTTGTCCTCCGTCATGACCTCCACGTTGTTGCTTTACTGAGCATGCAAATGTGACACAGTATCTTGATTGTTTGGAGCTGCATACTGAAGCACAAAGACGTGGATTGTAAGCTTGCAGCAGGATCTGAAAGGGAACGCACGGGAGCCGGAGATTTAGACCTTCGCCTCCCTGTTTGTATTTCACCTGGTGACTTCATGTTGTGCCTCTCTTCCCTCTTTAGGCCATTGGATGCAGAGGAAGAGGAGAACTGTAAAGGTGAAGCTATGTTCCCGCCTGGCTTTAATCGTACAGTTTGTTATTGTGTTCAGAGACAAACCGCTCTTGTCTGTCACGCTGGTGCGCTGGCCATGTGAACAGTGACACGGAGAGGGAAGCGGTCACAGTAGCACAATACTGGTCACAAAATGATGTAAACACAATGATGGCAGGAGGGGAACAGTCCACATCTTGTGTGGGACATTAAATGGCAACAGTGGGATCATAAACACCATACAAAAAATTATGACATTTTCATCACACGCCTCTTATAAAACACATTTAGAGCGTGCATCCAAGTTGCCTCCACAAAGTCATATAACAGCTCATGAAATGAATCTGGTTATATTTTAAGGCTCACAATGTTTAAACACCTCTTTGATGACAGGTTTACGTCTCACAAAACCATGTGCACGGTGGAACACTGCTAAGTCAGTCTCTCCCATAAAAAGATTGCAAGCAAGTCTTTACAAAGATTGACTCACTGATAATTTACACTAAAACTACAGCAACAATCTAGACTTTTCTTTTGGACTCATTTCACGCCAACATGTCTGCCATCCAAATGCAACATAAATTAATGGGATTGTTCAGATTCTATTTTAGGTGGCTTTGTATGAGGTACTTTATCTTTAGTCTGTTTATTATTATCATCGACAGTAGATGGAGGTCGACACTCCCCCAGCTGGGAGAAGCAAACGGGAGCAATGTGCTGCTGTGGACTGAGGCAGCAGCGTAGTTCAGACCCCTATTGAGGCCCGTGTGATCTCCAGCACCTTCCTTAAATATCCTTTAGATAGTGCCTGAAATGTGTGAGGATTCATAAACCGTTGATGACACAATGATTAATGTCTTTTATCTTCTCGCAGCTGATGTGAAAACGGACGACAGAGCCAAAATGAGTGTGGCAGCCAAGATGTCGTTGTTTAAAGTGAGTCTATGTTCACTATTGAAACAATGTCTGCTGTGAACGAGACGTGCGTTCACCTACAGCCACAGCTGAATCCTTCAAGGCTTTCTCAACGTTTACATATGACAATTAGGCTGCGATGAACTCGTCTAACTAGAAAGGCTACAAACTGAAATTCATCTCATAATGTCACATGCTAATGCAATGCCCCATTCTAGATCAAAAGCTACTATTATGAACGGGTGATGGGTTGTCGAGAAATGTATTAAACAGCTAGGGAAGGCTCCTCTCCGTCCGCCATGGACGGTCATCTCAGCTGCTCACCTTACGGTTTGAGACGCATGGTGAGTCGCCGCTGAGCACGCAGAACACAACCTGCTCGTATTGAGAGATATGAATGGTTGAACAGGTGCACAGTCGATGCTACAGTGTGTCTGTTTGTACTTATTAAAAAGACTACATTTACATCTTTTTGTGTCTGCACAGAAGATGTAACCCATTCTGTATTTTCACCTCCTGCACACTTTTAATCATGAAGCATCAGGTGAAAATGTGCCAGACACTATATTACCATTAACAACCATAGCAGCGGTGTATATAATTAGCCTGCTGCTCTGTGGAGGCAGGCGGGGAGGTAACTGTAGCCGGCAGAGCTTTGGTTACACTGTGACCTGTTGGGCTGGCATTCTATCCATGTAGCCAACACGCTCCACCTTACAGATAGCTGCTCTATTAACCAGCCCTCCCTCCCTCCCTCCATAGAAATAGAACAGGAGAGTTTTCACTTCCATTTCTGTGGTCTCCCTTGTTACTTATTTAGCAGGTGGAGGCTGTTGATTGAAGCTGCTAAAAGGAACGAATGTGATATGGTCATATGTTGATATTAACGTGGTTCTCCGCCTCCTCCGTAGGAGTTGGAGAAGGCGGCTGCGCCAGAGGCCTCGGCCTTCCTCAAGCCTCGCTCGGGCAGCCTCTGTCACGAACGCAGGGTGCGTCGTGGCAACGACCATCGATTTCTAACTCAGCCAATCACCTGTGAGGAAATCGTGGCAATCAGGTGGGGAAGCCTTGTGGCCACATGGAGGGAGATTTTAGGAATACTGACCGTTTTATATACAAGCATATTACATTGGTATTTGGTTGTATTCTCAACAGAGAATATGCACAGTAGCAACTAATATTAGCATGGCAATACTTTTGACGTTTGCTCCATAGTGTTTTCTTTTATCTTCACATGTATAAATCTGGCGTTATTCTATATATTTCTTACTGTCAACAAAATCCCATTTAAAAAGAACAAATCCAACAATGACACAAATATTTAAAAACAGGTCACAAATATAAAAAAAGTGTAAAATAGTGCATTTATTGGGAACTACTTTTGGTGGCAGAATAATACACGTTCAGTGCTCTAATGAGTATTTCCGGCAGCAGTACATGTATGTGGGATTGACTCATAATAAACTACCCTTTCATGTTAATAAAGGAGACATCATCCAGCGCAACAATGTGCCTGACTGATGTGGTTTTAATAACAACAGAGCTACATGGTACAGAGGAATAAGTATATTATATATAAGTATATTATAATTTTGGCTAAACAGTCAATATTTATTAGCTTTGCTCTTATTTTGTAATCATACGCCTCTTTTTTTAAATTTTTTTTTATATAACGTGTGCTTGTGTTTCTCCACAGGACCCCCAAACCAGCACCACCAGTGGAGTCCCAGTCTGTGAGTCAGGCTGAATCGGTGGAGGATGACGATGAGAGCTGCAAGCTGACCATGAGCGAGAAGCTGGCCCTGTTCAACAAGCTCTCCCTGCCGGAGAGGCAGGGGGACGGCCCCGCTGAGGGGCCCCCAGAGAGACGAAGGCAGAAGGGGGCCCGGTACCGCACACAGCCGATCACTGTGGAGGATCTCAGCCTGGTGAGTAGACGAGCGAAAAAAAGCTGTGTTTTATACAAAAATAACAATAAAAACGAGAGAAAGGAGACATTAAAGGCTTTTAAGCTTCAAACATGGTTACAAATTAAATGTACATCATCTCTGTATATATAAATACATATTATAGTATTTTGAAAAACTATCTATACCTTCTGTATGTCTCACCCTTGTGCCTTGTCTCTGTTCAGATCCAAAAAGGCCCTGTACAGCTTCCCTCCTTCTCTTTGTCCCCTCATCTGTCAGACAGACAGCAGGCCTCGTCTGTCAACCTGAAACCCAGCGAGATACGCTTTTCCCAGCCAACACCTGACACTGGTCCTGAGCCTGGTGGCTCTACCCAGCAGGGCCTACATCACCACGACTTTGAGCCAGTCTTGAGAGGAATCCTGAAGAAGAGCTGCTCCGGAGGCTCCGAGTGGAGCAGGAAGGAGAGCGGTCAGACGGATGCGCCTTGCAGCCATGAACAGAATGGTGGCGGCTGTGAAGAAGCGGTGACTCAAGTGAGGAGGGGAAGCGCAGACATGTCTGCAGCACCACGGAGAGAGAGAGGACCGGCTTCAGCCGGGGAGGGAGGCTCACTGGCTGCCACCCCCTGGAGGCAGAGGGTTCGAACCAGGAGGGAAACCATTAACTGTATACCAATAAGAGCCGCGTCGGAGCGGGACACTCCTCAGGAGGAGAGGTCCTGCCAGACAAAGCTGCCGGGACCGCTGGTTTCCTCTGAGAATCACAGCTCGGATACGGCTGGGTGGGTTCGGTGAGTGATGTCTCATTTTAAGCAACAAAATAAATTAAGAAATTTGGGGAGAACATCGACTACTTCATGTATTCTGTTCTGCAAAAAAGTGTTCTTTGGCTAATATTCTGTATATTTGTTGTATCCAAAAGACAGCCGAATGAGGAAGAGGGTGTGAGGAGGTTGAATATGGAAACGACGGCCATGGGACCTGTTCAGGTCACACTGGTAGATGGCACCGTTAAACTGCAGGAGGCAACCAACACCAGCAGAAGTAAGGTGAGAAACAAAGATTTGTCACACTGTTACTGCAAAGGTCTGTGATATCTTCAGTCTGTGCAATGAGGATCTCAGGGGACCAAATCACAGCTGCAGAATCAACAGCTGCTCTGCTTCTTGTCTGTAAAGGGGAAACTGTTTGGCCTTCCATAGTCTCTAATCCTTTGAAAGTCTAGTTTGGAGCCAGTTGGTTTCAGTCGGCAGGAAGGGATACAGTCTAATTTAAAATCTTTATTTTTTCATTTTTAAGCTTTCAGTTTGCTTCACTCAATCAACAAAATATTTGGATTGTCAAACTTCACTTCAAAAATCCAGTGGTGATATAAAATATATAGAATAGATGTATTCATCTAGCTCGCTTTCAAGCGGCCACAGTAATGAAGCTTTACCGGCTACAAGAGGCTCCGGCTCGACTCCTCACTTACACTTGCAGAGAGGAAGACGTGCCATGCACCTCTCCGGGTCAGGTGGGTAAAACCCAACGGGCTTGGAGATTCAGACCCTTTCAACGGAGAGCTGGTTTATTTGATAGTCCTGTATTGGAGCTCATCATTCAGGACCATTCAGGGTTTATTTCAGATTGCCCAAACATTATCTGTAAGCAAACGTCCCGTCACTTTGCTGGTTGTACTGAACACAGGCTGCAGTCATGTCAAGTCATGGAACGTGTTTGGTGCAGTCACAGTTGACTGAAGAAAGAGTGAGAGATATTCACAGGGGGCCACGATTCAGTCATTTTGTAAGGCAGGCCACTCGACTGCTATCAAGAAAATTACAATTTTTTGGGGGAAAGCGCCCATGCACTTTGTTAAACTTTATTTTGAGGTTGTTGGGTTCACTCTTCCTAACTTGCTGAAATCCAGAAGGAGAAGAGGCCAGTGGTTGGAGCGATGCATTTGTCATGCCAGTGAAACCAGATATAGCATCTCCTAGCAACAGCACTCTGGATTTGGCAGGTGCTAAATGTCTTGAGATCGGATTAAAGTTACTGGGGTATATGTAGTGTTTGTGTACTGAGGGGGGTTTCACCGTATCGGAGCATTATGTGGAATGTAAACAGACTGATTTTATTCTGGTGGTTAAATGTTGACCCTTTTATGACCTCATGATCTCAGCTGCACCACAGTGACATGTGTGTGTACATGTACTGCGCGTGTGTGTGTGTGTGTGTGTGTGTGGGGGGGTATTTTGCTTCCATAACATCTTTATGCAGACTAGTGGAAAGAAAACATTTAAAATAGACATTAAGATGTTTGTTACCACTCTAATTTCTCTTAAATTCACAAAGTTAGTAATCAAATGGATACAAAGAGATATCTTTAATTCCCTCTTAAAAACCTTTGACTTTAATGTCAACAAAAATTTTGAACTTTGCTCAATCCAATGTTCAGGTTTCTGTTCTATAAATGTATGATAATTTCTTTTACTCGGGTCTCTCCTTCATTTTAGTATAATTTCTGTTTGTTCGGCGAGCAACATTTTAATTAGTTTCCTGTTTGTTTTGTATTCTCTACTGGTTTCCCACATACTGCCCTCTGCAGGAAGAGACAGAACACCTTCATGGGGAGAGTGTCAACGCTCAGTGCTGGGTAAGTTTTCCACTAATGTTTTGAAATGCATAGATCCATCTAAATCCCCATTATGAAGATTGTATGCATTACTAATTTTACAATAGCTTTAGCCTTCCCCTTTCTCTTCTAATTCCTCTTCTCTCCCAGGAACCCGTCTTTGCCTCTGTCTATTCTAGCAGTACACCCCAATATATCATGTGTTTCAATCAGGTAATTGTTTGAGTCGCTGCATGGCTGATACATTGTCGCCTTTTTTTTTTTGGTGTGCAGTGTTTTTGTATGCAGTGAAAGGTTCTTGTCATCGCACAGTTTCACGTGTAGGCGATGTGTGAAGTTTGACTCTCGCTAACGAGTCTACTCTGTCACCTGCAGAGTGCTTTTTTGTTTGAGAAGGATTTTTTTTCTAAAGTGACACATCGCAGCTCTCTCTTTTTCTCACGATTTCCATTTTGTTCCTGTTAATTCTATGCTTTTTACTTTTGTCGTTCTCTTACACAACACTTTTTTCTGTCATACGTCCATATCCAACCTTCCTAATTTTAATTTTCACAATATTTGAGTAAGACATAAGAAATAACTGTTTCTCACCATGTTTCTCCTGCTGTATTGACAGTAAACCCAAAAGCAACACATTTAGCATTTTTACTGGTATGTTTCCTTGTGGAGGAATCACATGTTTCCCTTTTTAGTTCACTTTCTGTATTCATAAGGACAACGCACATTAATCAATGCTCCGTAAATGTGCCTGAGAGCTAATTATCAACTGTTAAAACAAAACAGCTAAACACAGATGCAATAATATAATTATACTACAGTGCATGTATGTACAATATAGATAAAGTAATGTTAAAATAAACAGTTTGAAAGTTTTCCTTTTCTCCCATATCAAAGTCTGTACATCTTGGACTTCATGTGTTTTGCTTCCTTCATATATTTTGTATCTTGATAGCTTTTTTTTTTATCCGATTTGTTTATTGCTCCCAACTGAGGCGGATTCACTCATCGTCATGTTTTTATGTCCGTCTCTCCAAAGGGGTCTTTCCCCTCTACACTAAAGAACTCACCTGTTGCCTAATTATCTATGTATTCTGTTGTCACTTCATCCTCAGACCAATCTGTCCTTTGAGGCACAAGCAGTCTCCTCCTCTCCCAAAGATCCGATTCAGCCTCAGTGGAGACAGAAGGTGACACAGAGCGACGTCTCTTTTTCACGTTTTAATCTACAGAAGAGCTCATTTGTATCTTACATGAACAAATCTGTTTCTTTGGCTTCATAGAGGGTGGAGGATGAGATGGACGAAGTCGAGGAAATGGATACAGAGCAGGAAAGTAAGGCGCAAGAGGGCGGATGTATGAACAAGAGAGGTGCGTTTACTGGTTCTGGTTTTCTCGGCTCTCTTCACGTCTCTGTCTTTTCCTCAGGAGGTTTGTGTCTCTGACTCGTCTCCTCTGTGTCTGTTAGGATCTCCAGAATCAGTCAGAAATGACACCTCTCATAACGAGGAACACTCTGACACTCTAATGTGCTCATATGAAGGTCAGAGCTGCATTAGATATGAATAAAAACTTATTTTTTTATTGTTTGTTTCTCTCTAAACTGTTTGCTATATTTGTTTAACAGAAATCCCTACACAGTCTATGGTGGAGTTTGAAGGTAAAGTTGTGTAAAGTCTCACTGAAATAAGTTGTTATGGTCTTAAGTATTTTTCTTCTTCATATTTCTTGTCCCGTCCCCCTGCAGCCCCACAGAGCTCTCCGCTCTCAATGGCTCCAGATGAGGGAGGAGAGGAGACGCCTGTGGATGAATCGAACGCGCCCGGTGCTGGTTCCCTCAGAGATCCGTCCCCTCCCGCCGCCTGCGCCCCACCACCCTGTGGAGACAGCACTGCTGCAGAGAGGGAGCAGGACCTGAGTGTCCTCTGCCAAACCAACGCACCCATGTGAGCCTGGTTTTCACCACAGATTGTGTTATGATTATTGTTCATTAATCTATATACTGTCTCTGACAGGTCTGGAAATTATCTTGATTTCAGGAAGATAAATTGCACCACATATTACTATTAATAAAACCTTTATCTATATAACACCTTTTCTTTTTTTAAATCTGAGTTTACATAATTCTTTGACAGACAAAGTAATTGTAAATGTCCTAGAAATGTGACTTAGAAATCCTAGAAATGTGACTTCTTCGCCATAAATATATAAAAGACAACAAAAAAAAGACAAACAAAGAATCTTCTCCGTGATAATAGTTATGTTGACAATATTCAATTTAAGAGGGATAAACTAGCAATTTTGAGTGGTAACCATTTGTGGCGACCATACATGTTTGTTTGAATTCAAATATATAATTAAGTGTCGTCTCATGGAGACTATCTACACTGTGTGTGGTCTAGACTGACCTCATCAGTAGCAGAGCACAGGCGCTCCATCCGTCCGTCCCGTCGGACTCAGGGCTCCAGAAACCCTCTTCGGGCTCTTGCTGCCCGGGAGGACATCATGCAGGACTACATGGGAGAAAGAGTCGACACCACCGCTGCTGAGGAGAGCTCCCAAGCAGAGAAGAGTGAGTGGGAATTTCTCTTCCATACTTTATCTTCCTCATTCAGCTTCTGCTTAATCTTGAATTTCCCCTCCCAAAAGAGTCCAAGAACTCCTCGGTGGCAGAGTCACATGTTTCCACCTCAGAAGACTTCATCTGTTCCTCAGATTCTACCAAGTCCTCTCCTCCCTTCAGCAGCCTGATGCTCATTCACATCAAAGGTCCGAGCACATTGGTTTCATCTGTGTGCACGAGTGTCCTCATAATGACGTCTTTGTGTTGAAGGTTTTTACATCAACTAGTGCTTGTGGTGACAGGTAGGCGGCATGTCCAGGTGCGTCTGGTGGAGCCGTCGGTGCAGTCGCTGAACAGTGGAGACTGCTTCCTGCTGGTCACTCCGGAGCATTGCATCCTGTGGAGCGCAGAGTTTGCCAATGAACAAGAGAAAGCCAAGGTACCACCGAGGACTGTTTTCATTTTCTCTGGTGGGGATCAACACCGTATGTTGTCCGTATACATTTGCAGGATGTCACGGTATAATAGGGGTAAAGTATTGTGGGCCATAAAATGTGAATTTGGTGAAAATGTGTAAAAATGCTTCACTTGAAAACCTTTTATCAAACGCCATAAAACATCACTTTGTGCTGGAGAAGAACATCTGTCTGTTACAAAGCTAACTGGTCAGGAGCATTTTGTGAATGGAAACACATTTTTCACAGCATGCACGGTTTTCTGGAGGTAGCACATTTTAATAACTTGAAGCATAGAGCAGAAAGCATTACAAAGCATCGATACTCGGAATCAGCTTTAATGGTATACTGCCGGTATACCATTAAAGCTGATTCTGAGTATCGATGCTTGATGCTCCAAGTTATTATAAGTTATTGATTTGTTTTGCCAAGTTTCAAATTAAAGGTTGTAACATTTTGCAGAACACGTGACATTCAATTGTTGGGTTCGTAAATTCACATTGAACTTTTCAGGTGTTGAATTCTGTGACTTGATTTAAGAATTTCATCGGTTTTGCCACTGCACATGTTTGTCTATGAAAGCTGTTACCAGACATGGAGCAATATATTCACTACAGTTTCTAATATCAAACATATTCAAACTTGTGACTCAATCTAAATAATATGAGGGCACTTTTAAAAAAATGTTTATTACAATTGGCAGTTATAATAATGTAATAATGTTCCTCACAGCATTAGATGGGCTACAGAATAAGTTTAGTACCTAATTCCATATGCCTGTTCTGCTGTGGTGTTAGAAACTGTTCATTATTGTTTTTCAGGCCTCTGCCCTGGCATCATCTATCCAGAGTCATCAGGATCTCGGCTGTCAGGCCTCGCAGGTGGTCCACCTGGAGGAGGGGCTGAACTGTGACAGCAGCCTGGCTGCAGACTTCTGGAGGCTTCTCGGAGGAAGGAGACCATACAGGGGTTAGTGGTCCTAATGTCTGCTGAGTAGATTGCGTTAGGATTACTGT
This sequence comes from Taurulus bubalis, assembly GCF_910589615.1. Classification (NCBI taxonomy): domain Eukaryota; kingdom Metazoa; phylum Chordata; class Actinopteri; order Perciformes; family Cottidae; genus Taurulus; species Taurulus bubalis. The sequence continues at coordinate 9,850,982 of NC_136605.1, forward strand.
ATCATTAAGGTGTAAATAGCAGATTATAAATGAATCAATATATCAACATGTGTTGCTATTGAAAAACTAGCATCCATTGGATGAGGCATTAGGGAGGAGGCAGGGGAACTAGAATGTAATAAGATTATAAAGTGAACTTTAAGATTTCTGTATATTGTAATTACTGTAACATCAGTATATTCAACCCTGTATTAATTACTATGTACTTTGCATACTCATTTGATGGAATACTGTATTTACTGTAAAACAATGTTAACTTATCAGTTGTGCTAAAAGTCGACCAAAGTGACAAAACTAAGATTAAAGATTTGTTTCCTTTCCCCGCAGGAGCCAGTGCAGAAGAGGAGGATGAGCTCTATGAGTGTGGCGTGGTGGAGTCCAACTGCGTGTACAGGCTGGTGGAGAACAGACTGGTGCCTCATGAGCCGGCCTGGGCCGCTGTCCCCCGTATCTCCCTGCTGGGCTCCACTGAGGTCTCCTCTGGATTCTCCTGTTTGACCCAATTCCAATTTGTTTCATGTCAGTTTGAATTGCTCATGTCTCAGTTTCAACTCTATACACCTACTGTATGTACGTGTTTGTGTGCAGGCCCTGGTGTTTGATTTTGGCAGTGAGGTGTACCTGTGGCTTGGACAGGATGTTTCCCTCAGCAGGAGGAACATTGCGCTCCAGCTGACTCACCAAGTGTGGGTCGGAGCTTACGACTACAGCAACTGTCGAGTCAATCCACTGGATCCCACGCAGTGCAACCCGAACACGCAGCAGTAAGTTCACACTGCATGCGGTAAAGCTTTTAGTCCGTATTTCACAGCAAAAAATACACGGCATATCAATATCTGAACGCATTACCGAAGCGGTCGAGTACGGCTGTAGGTATTTACAAAGCGTATTGAACACAATACAAGCGGTGGCTGTAATTCTACTCGCAGTGAGCATACAGCACTACGGTTACTGTGCATGCAGCTGTCACACATGGAGAAACTCCAGCAGACGGCATTGTGTCCACATGGCCTGCCGTTGTACGTCCACACTACACACTGACATGCTGCAGCTGGCAAAACTGACAGTTGTTTAGAAATTCAAACAAGTGGACAGACACCTGTTGAACACGTCATTCCACAACCATCTGCATTAATCTGCTGGGATAACAGCCTCCACTCTTCTGTGAAGATTTCAGTAACAAACTGCAGGGATTTGCTCCCTTTCAGTCCCATTGGGGCATTAGTGAGGTCCAGCACTGATGCAGGGTGATGAGGCCTAGCCCACAGTCCTGTTCCATGTTCCCCCCCAAAGCTGTTGGAAGGGTTTGAGGTCAGGCATGTCCACGTGGACACATAGTGTATACAGACATATTTATTCTCTATATGCTCCAAAGCCTTAGAATGCACCTAAAGAGGCAGGTACATCTGATGGAAACTAAACGATTAGTAATGATTTCCACTGTCTATTAAGGTGTAAGCCTCTAATGTGTATATTTACTGCATTATACTGTCATTCTACTTCTTGAAAATGGGTTCCCTTTCTGTGCTAAGTTTTTAAATCTGTCCTCAGGAAGGGAGAGGGGCGTCCCAGCTGGGCGTTGTTCGGTTGTGTCTCGGAGAACAACGAGACCGCTCTTTTCAGAGAGAAGTTCCTGGACTGGACAGGCGGGAACGGAGGCATGGAGGAAGCTGCTGCAGTGAGCAAGGAGACACAGGTTAATCCGACAGTTTAACATGTATAAGTCAATTGTTGACTGATACAGGAAGATAACAGTGATTTTTAAGATTCCTTCTTAACTTTTAACTTCCACAGCCCGTCCCGTCTTCCCAGTTTGTGTCTCCAGCTCCAGACGTCCTGAGCGCCTGTGACGCCAAGGCTCTGGTGTCGGGTCAGTCTCTGGGAGGGGACGGCTTGGTCCGTAACGTGTTGGCTGGGGTGGACGTCCAGAGGGGCCACGGGGTCATCACGCTGGAGGAAGGATGCCAGATGGAGCTGAAGACGGTTGCTGTGGACACTTGGCATGTCCAGGAGTTTGATGACAGTGAAATTCCTGTGGAGAGCACCGGACAGCTTCACGACGGAGACTCCTACGTCATCCGCTGGAAGTACAGCATCACCGCTGTTGGTCAGTGACATCATCATCACACGATACCTTACCATCGCTCTCCTCACTGTAGCTCATTCTGTTGTTTCAGTCAGTGTAATTTGATTTGAAATCGATATAAATTGTTTTTCTCTGCTGTAGATGAGACAAACGGCCCTGATGAATGTAGCAAAAGTCCCGGACAAAAAGAAAACACTGCCTTCTTCCTGTGGCGGGGCCGTCACTCCAGTGTCAGCGGGCGGGACACCGCTGCTTTCCTGTCCATTGGGACGAACAACCATGAAGAGTCACAGGTAAAGTCTTCAGGCACATTTTTGGTGAGGGATTATGCTTTTGTTTCACCACACTTTTACTTGAATTCCTGATGACTGTAGTTTGCTGACAAAATGCAGGATAAGTGGTTCCAAGCCAAATACACACTATGTATGTGCTCAGCATGTTACAGTTCAAGCAGATGCAAATGTTAATAATAATGCAGAGGAATGTTTTATTTATTCAGTATAATATAGGGGAAAGCAAGCCCGATTGTTTTTTTTTTTGTTTTTTTTCCCCCATATGTCCTTTCACGTTATTCTTGCCTTTTCTTTTTTTAAAGGTTTCCATACATCCATCCAGAACCACCTTTTATGAACTAAAATATGTCCTAGTGGTTAATACAACAGTAGCGTGCCTCACTGGATGTAGACTGTGGGTATAAATCTGCCATTGAACATCTATTTCAGCCTCCTCTTGTGCTATCTTTTTTGAAAGGGCAAAGATGTTTAGTCCAGCGTTGCCCAACATTATAGTGACTGGCTTAAAGAAACACAAAGAGGCCAGAATAATAAAGTAGAATCACACCTTTCTTTAGTGCTGACCCAGCGCTGTGGAGAGACTAATGCAACAATACATTAAAGGAAACCATTCTTTCCCATGGGTACTTTCAAGTTGACTTTTTTTTTTTACTGCAATTTTGGAGCATTTATTTATACCTTTACTATAATAAAGTGGAGACATTTTAAGGCTTATTTCAGCATTGAGTTATAGAAGTCAGAACTATATGCTGACATCATTTTTGTTGACAGCCTGTCTGTTCGTTATGTTTCTGAAGGTGGTGGTACTTCAGGGAGAGGAACCTCCCTGTTTTCTGCAGCTTTTCCAGGGAGGCCTGGTCATTCACAAGGGAAAGCGAGAGGAGGCCTGCATTAATGCAGGTACTGTACAGTAAGGGCATATTTCTGTCTTCCTGTATCCATTCTCCTTGTTTTGTCGTTCGACTAAAAATCAACCTTCCCTGTTTGTTGTAGCAGAGTGGCATCTGTTCTGTGTGCGAGGTGAGCTCCCAGAGGAAGGCTCCCTGTTAGAGGCGGACTGCAGCTGTGCAGGTCTGAGGTCCAGGGGCTCTGTCGTCCTGCTCAATAGCCAGCAGGGAGTGCTGTACCTCTGGACTGGCTGTAAAGCCCATAGCAGCTCCAGAGAGGTCAGCAAGAGGGCAGTGGAGCGTCTCACTCAAATGTGAGTCACATTCCCTGGGTGGGCTTTCAAACGGTCCCATTTTTTTAAATAATAATTTTCCAGCTTGTGAATTGTTTGTGTTATGTATTAGGTGTCCACCCGAGTTGGGTCTCAGTAAAAGCAGCCCTGTGGCGGTGCAGGTAGTGGAGGAAGGTTCAGAGCCTGCGGACTTCTGGGCAGCCCTGGGGCAAATGGACAGGAAGGCCTACGACTGCATGCTGCAAGGTAGTAAAACTGCTTCTTTCAACCCAGGACATTTATTTCAGCGCTGTAAACTTTCAAATTACAGTTGAAAAAATATCTCCCGTCAGATCCAGGAAAGTATAACTTCACGCCTCGTCTCTTCCACATGAGCGCCTCCTCTGGGAGTTTCCGGGCTGAAGAGCTGCAGAGTCCATCGCGGCTGCCGGGGCTCTTGATGGCAGCACCCTTTGTCCAGGAGAGTCTGTACTCTGTACCGCAGCCGGGTGAGAGCACACTCAACTCGATCACACAGTACATAAAAAGAAGCTTTACAATACTTCTCAGCTTTAAAAAAGAAAAAAAAGGTACTTATTACACATTTACTTTTCTCTCTATCTTGCCAAACTCTCGAAAGAAACATCAAAGTCAAACTTAATTTGATATAAATATAATATATGCCCACTTTATTGTCCATTATGTGACCTATGTTTTGTTGTTTGTCCGCCAGCCTTGTTCCTGCTTGACAACCGTCTGGAGGTCTACCTGTGGTTTAGGGGTCAGCCCGAGCAGACGGAGAGCTCGGCTCCGGCCTGGAGCAGCTGGCATGACGAGAGGAGGTGTGCCATGCAGACGGCACTGCAGTACTGCAAAGGTATAGGAGGAAGACAAGACGCGCCATGGAAAAGAAAGGGTTACTGGTTTGCTGATGTGTTTAACACATGCTTTAAGGGTGTTGTTTTTCTGTATTCCAGAGATGAACCCAAGACGCCCACCGCAGGCCTACCTCATATTTGAGGGTTTAGAACCTCTCACCTTCACTAACGTGTTCCCCCGCTGGGAGAGGAGCCTCGGACCCCACACACAGGTACCAACACCACGCAGTTATATCTACACATCTGTCTAGATATTAATACAGCCTGATGTTGGCAGTCAGAGCTTACTCTCTCTCTTTCCCTGGGTGTGTTTGTATGTCAGGGCGACGCGGGGCGGGTGAAGCTGACCTTGGTGCAGGACGCCCTGGCCCAGCTCATGAAGACCCAGTACCCTCTGAAGGAGCTGCTGCGGAGCCCATTACCTGAAGGAGTGGACCCCCGGCGCCTGGAAGTCTACCTGTCTGATCAAGACTTCCAGGTAAACCGACAGCGCAGTATGCAAGTGATGCCTTTCAACCAGCAGGCTGCAGTGTTTGCCGTTTTTTGCAAATGAAAATAAATGCACTAATGTTTATAATCTGATGATGAATCTTGAGAGGAAGTCTAAACTTTAACGTTTATATTTAATTATATGAATCGATTTTTCACATTGTTTGTTTTTCTGTAAATAAATCACTACAATTATGTTTCAGACTATTTTGGAAATGAAGAGAGATGAATATGCTTCCCTCCCAGACTGGAAGCAAATTGATCTGAAGAAAAGCAAAGGGCTGCTTTGCTAGACAGCGAAAACAAATGGAGGCTGACTGGCGCTCCGGCAGCAGGGACTTCCTCTGAGAAGGGAAGATGGCAGCGGGGTATCAGCAACAAGCTGCTGCACAAAGGACTGCTTACAAAGTAATAAAAAGAGGAAAGAAATTCACTTTTATTGATGTCAAACTCTTTATCAGACGAGGATTTCTCTGTAGCTGTTGAAAAAAACAAAACACATTTTCCTATTAAATTTTATCTGTACAAATCAATGAAAGATAAAAAGAAAAGGCGTGTGGGAGTGAAGGAAGGACATCAGTAACAAACTGTGGGATAAGGGTGAGAAAACAAAGAAGTGCATACAAAAAAAGGTGTAAACAAGAAAAAATAAAAGGCTAATAACCACTTGCTTCAGGTTTCCTCCTCGATCGATACCTCTTGCATCAAAACATCTGCATGCTCAAAGCTGGTGTTGCTGATTTTTAAGTGAGCTGATTTTTAACACCGCTGCGTCTCGTCCTGATTGTCATCGAGTGCGTTTGACTCCGTAGTCTACGATGTGTATTTTAGAGTCGTGTGTCACATTGATGTGTTCATTGTCTGCCTGCCTTGTGTGTACAAAGGTTTGTGCCATGCGTATTGCAGCTTAAGCCCATGTGTTCATTGTGGCTGTGTGTCGGCTAATGCCTTATTAGGACTCCTTGGGGATTCACGGTTAGCTATGCATGAGAGAGCAGGTAGACATGCTCCAATAACATCCCTCTGGCCCAAAACAACACGCTAATTCTGCTCCTGCTCAATCAACACTGTTTCAAACAGCCTCACACAGCAATATGTAACAACATACTGTATCTCTCTATTGTGTGTGTGTGTGTGTGCTCAATATTTCTGCTGATGGTGATGCACTTAAAATCTCTTGGCACTTTGATATTTGTGTAATCCTTATTCCTGGACGAATGTAGATAGAGACAAAAGCTACTGTTGATTTTAAGTTTTAGTAAAAAAATGTTGTTGGCAGAATAAAAGAACAAGTGTTTCTTGACTAATGCTGACTCTTAGAAAATCATACCTGGGGGGGGAACAAGTCTTCTACAACCTTCACTAGCCCTGTGAATATTAGTTTAGTATGTCAGCATGCTAATGAATGCAAATTAGCAGTAAACACAATGGACCGTTTGATGGCAGTGTCATTCCTTTTTCTGTTATTTGCTAAAAAAATTACTTATCTATTTTGAAAAAGTGTGATTCATGCTGTGGGGTAAATTAATATCTGTGCCGATTCAAGGCAAAAGTAGTCTTCACAATGGTGGAACTGCTGATGGTGCTTGAGGAAAGGGCCGGGGATCACCAAAGTGGATAGGCTTCATCCTCTGGGAACCATGAATGTCTGTCCAAACGTTTGTGCTAATCCATCAAGTAGCTGATGACATACTTCGGTGTGGCCCAAAGTGGTTCTTCTACTTCGATAACAGCCTCAATTAATCATAATATAATGCAGCAATCGGACAAAAGGGAATTACTCAACTGGGAAAAACAACTCTTACTCTGCTGCTGATGTGGCTAAAACAACTGCCGTTATGTGGTTACAACTCACAGACCGCCTATTTCTAACGGCGTAAGAGTATCTGAGGGATGTTTTACCACATCCACAAGTCTGACTGACCCGACAAATTGTAAATAAGTCGGGTTAGTCTTCCATTGGTCCACTGAGCTGGAACCCCTTTGGGTTCACTGGCTAACTGGATGTTATTTTCCACAGAATGGATTAGCTGACTAAGCCTCCATGTGACTGCAGTGCTGGCGAGATTGGATTTAGGCCCACTGCTGGGTGATGGCGTACCAGAGAATTTCTTTTTCTGCAGTTTAAGCAGACCAAGTCTATAAAAGAAAAGATCTGCTGTATGGTAACACACATAACCTCACCTGTATCTGAATGCGTGACATCTACTATGTTGCTGTAGTGAATGCAGATCGATTTCCAGCACTTTTTGGTAAAAAAAAAAAAATGATAGAAGAAACAATTTCCAAGGTTTCGTTTTTATGCGAGATGCGAAAATGAGGGACGGAGTCAAGTCCCTGCATCCATCAGCACAGCGGTCAGAGATGTCCTTGGTAATTTGGACTGGATGAGTTGGATAAGTGTGCCTTTTCAACACTGTCTAGCAGAATATGTGCCTGTTAAGTGTCAACTGAGTACAGAAGCACATGGATAACATGGACATATTGTATTGTATGTCTAGATGGCCTGTTCTCTCTGTAGGTCTGCTCCAAGTAGGCTTCGATACGGTTCGGAGGCCAGCGCTGCCTCGCGCAAAACCACCATGTGATCTTCGGCCGCGTTGAGCGACTGGTCGATCCAGTCCATACTGCCAGACATGTGACAGGCGTTGCGTGTGACCAGCACCAGGTGGCTGACTGAGAGGAGGAGAGCGGTGGCCCTGAAGAGAAAGAAAAGGACAAAAGGATTAATATTAAAGCACTTATTCCCAAAAAGCTTTAAAAATGAAGCAAAAAGCGGCTTAGAAGGGGTCTGATGGAGCTGATGGAAATAAGACGGCACATAAAGATTGCATGCCTTATATTCAATTTGATGCTGAAAAATGTTGAGTTGCTGTGACACTTTGGATTACTGTCACTATCTCTGCATATGTCAGCAGTTAATATATTACAGATAAATCAAGTCGTGTGGTTGCTCCTCTCGGCTCTTACAAATCCATCAGAGTCTTTAGATTACGCTGTCAGTCAGACGAAAAAAGCTCCTTTAACTTAAATGATGGGACAACAAATGTGATTACCTGGCATCCAGGAGGATGGGGTCCAGAGGAGGGTACATGGACCTGACCACGTCGTCCACCCTGTGAGGAGACGGGACAGTGAGGTTTTAGACCGAGTCAGTCACGTGTCTGAGAGTTGTGTAAAGATCTAATACTATACCGAGGGCTGATGCGTTTGGCCACACTGATGATGTCACTGAGGCTGGCCGGTGCTTTGACCTTTGCCCCTGAACCCATTGTCATGGCAACCAGCTTTTCAGTCAAAGTGTGGCAGATCTGTGCGTGGAAGTGATATGTGTTAGAATCAGTGGATAACAATATAGACAAAAAGCACTAGTAAGATGAAAGACACCAGTAAGAAATGAAGTTACCTTCAGGATTGAGATGCAGTGAGAGACCAATCCACTGTGGAGAAAAGAAATGACAGAATTAGTCTAGAAGTACCTAGATATTAAAGTAGCAATACTAACATGTATAAAGACTTTAAGAGTAAAAGTCTTGCACTCACAATGTTGAGAAAAAGTACAAAAAAATATTTAAATGGAAATATACTTAAAGTACCAAAAGTCAAAATAATTGTGACGCAGATTGATCAATTTCACAAAAAATTATCAAAATTCTCGGCATTATATTAATTGATGCATTTGTGTGTACGTTGCTTTAATGTTACATGTTAAAGGTGGGGCTTTATCTCTCTTATACATCCCCTGGGGATAAATAGTCTTCTCTTAACCTCTAATAATAGACCACATTTTATTTGTTGAATATATTTTGTACTATTAATCTGAATGCTCAAATTAACTTTAGTTATCAAATAAATGTAGTGCATTTAGGAGTACTATTTGTACAAGTATCTCAAAATTGTACTTAAGTATAGTACTTGAGAACATGCACTTAGTTATTTACTTAGTTAGTGGTAGCATTGGGAGAGGTCACTTAAACGTCTGAAACGTTAAACTAATGTCACGCTATAGCGGCACCAGTAAGACGTACGAGGCGTCCTCGATCCAGTCCTCGTTCTCCAAGATGGCCTCAATGTGAGGGTTGGTGATGACCACATCGTCCAGCTCCAGCTCCGACTGCTCACTCTGGGTCTCCATGGCTCCAATCAGATCCACCGTGGGTCTGTAAAACAGAACAGCGAAAGCAGAGGAAGCGAGGCTGGGTTACCAACCAGAAAGTCACAGTTCCATTATATTTAGATTGGCTGTGGTGAGTTGATTGGTTGCACCAGTAAAGCAGGTTTTAATGGCGATAGTTCAGTTTTTGCCCTGTAGTCTAAAGGGGTTCAATGGATGTGTCCTCTGCTGTACTCATTTGAGCATGTTACATATACACATTTGGTGGGACATGAGGGAATGAATTAGGGTCTAATATGGCAAATGTTTTTCCTGGTAGGTTGTGGAAATCAATATTCAGGATGATTTGTGACCTTTTATTAGGAGCAATTTAAAACAATACATGAAAATAAAGCTAGAAACCTTTGGTTGAACATATAGTAACTAATCAGTGTAAAGGGAATCAATAGGATGGAAAGACATTGGAGAAAAATATATATTAAATTAAATTCCAACTGAGGTTGAGAAGTACGTAAATGGAGCGCCCCCGTGACCTTTGTTGCATCTCTTTCCCTTGTTTCCTGGCATTTCTCTACTAAAAAGTAATGCTAAACTATTGTAATACTAACCCTTATTGTACAGTTTAAAACAGCTGTGCAGGGAACGACCAAAATAACCAATATTGTATACTTTGTACTACATTTTAGGCGCTTAAACTCTGATATAAGTTATAACACTGATACAGACGGAGAGGCTTCGTATTGCTTCACTGACTTGGAGTCGAAGGGGTGCAGCAGGTCGTGAGGATGGCAGTAGCGGTGTCTGCACACCACCACCAGGGCAAAGAAGGAGGCCAGGAAAATGGTGGCCAACACCCCAATGGCCACGATCACCACTGTCTCCATGGCGACTCCAGCTCCCACAGCGGCTGCAGCCAGTGACTCGGTCAAGAGGAAGAAAGTCCAAATCAGGGTCGGCTGATTGTCCGAGCTCTATTATGGACGGCGGCTCATCTGTCGAGAAGAGTAATTGGTAGTTTCAGTCTGATTGGGCGACATCAAACCAGAGACGAGTGCAGTTATTACGGTACTTGAGGATATTTCTGCAAGACATTTCCTTGATTTGAAGGCACCTCTGAACCAATGGAGGGGAGAATACAGTACAATCAGCAGTGTTTTGACTGTTTCTAAATGTGGCACACCTTCGACTCACATACAACTGATCTTTATCTGAGTAGCCATACACAAAAAGCTGAAGTGCACCTGTTCTTTGTTTGCACTTCATGCAGCATAATGAGAACAGTATATTTGCTTTACGGATACTTTTTTTTTTGCCAAATCAGATTTGGGGAAACTACAATCCACAACAAACACTCTACTGATTCTATTGGATTGTAACAACCAGCCACATAATCAAAAACCTTAAAATTGTGACGATTTCCTGTTCCTCCTCACATTGATTTGCCCGAAAAACACACACATCTAAACCCTCAAATACAGTAATACACAGTAATAGCCTCTAGAACAAAACTTTCAAGAACTTTGTCCTCTTACCATCTGATGTTTTCAGTCCCGGCTGAAGTACTTTTGGATTATCTGCAGTTTAATTTCGGTGACATGTTCCCACATTTAGCCTCTCTGGGAGAGTGTAAAGTGTACCTGCTCTCTGCCCGGTCCCGCCAATCATTAACCCGTCCTGCCCCACCTTGTCATTTTCCTGGGATGTGAGTAAACTCTCTGGAGGACAGCTGTCATTGGCTAACCAGACAGCTCTTGAGGTAAAGTAGAGTATAATTCCTTTGTGTTTAGGCATGCCATTTACAAAGCAAAGAGACGTAGTTGTGTGTGCTGTTACATGACCACAGGGCAGCTGAACTTTCAACATTACAACATTGTAAATCTGCATTTTTTTGCCCGGATGATTACGTGAGATTCTGCCATGGAATGCTGTAATTCTTTAATCAGATTATTTTGTGTTACACTCTCCGTATCACACAGAGCGTTCTCCTGTCTCTCTGTTGCCCAAAGCCTTTCTGACTCCCTTTTCTTTTCTAGAAATCCCTCCGCTAAAATAAAACACTCACAAAGGCAAATGAAGTGACTGGAGGTAGTTTAGTACACAGTAAAGGACTTCTTTTTTTCAGGGAAACATTGGCCCTAAAGTCTAAGCCTTAATGCTCATTAAGTACATACTGCTACTCTTTAACTTGTGGAAAGTAACTAAGAACACTTACTTACTGCTTTTTACTTTTTTTTTATGTCCATTTTCAGCTACTTTATAGTTATTTGTCACAATATTCAAGGGGGAATATTGTACTTGTTTACTTTTTATGCCACTACATTTATCTGACTGGCAGTTTGAATAACTTTTCACAGCAATATTTTACACACAACACGTATGATGAGTTATTAAGATATGCGCCATCACATTGAAAGATAGAGTTACTGTGCATTGCAGAGTCAGATTTGACATAAACCTCCTTATGATCTGCTTAATATTAGAAAGTCCCTGTTCTGCCTGAAGAGATGTGCAATGTGGCGGAGATAAACAAAAGAGATGATGAATAAAAGCGTGTCCAACTTAAATTATACCTCACCATGTTCATTACTCCTCCTCAGTTGTACCAGAATGGACACAAGCATGCGCGCGCGCGGTAACACAAACGCACAATTAATTATTCGCTTTATTTCACAAATACCTACAGTATCGGCACTCGTGCATCACAATCATCAAATATGTAACTTTTAATAAAAGTCTGCTAAACATGCATAAAGTTAACACTTTTCAATTGATCGAAGCACAAAGACAATTGATTACTTACCGAAACATTTTTCCCTTAACGTTGGATTTCTTTTAGGGGACAAAATACTTTTCTCTCAGCCAGCAGACGCACGGAGACGGCGCCGACATCTCCAAATCTGGGGCGTGAACGCGCACGGCGGCGCTGAAGCTGTCGGTGAGTGACTGATGATCAAACTTCCCTTCCTTTTCCGTAGAAACCTCCCGGCGCGCGCACGCCCGCTCTAGCTTTTTCTCCGCGTGGTAGTGGGTGCACGCTCCTCTCGAGATTGATGTTGGAGCCGCGTGCAGAAAGCGCGTTCTCGCTTCCATGTTCGTTCCTGCTAAAGGTGATATGCGAATATATGAACCGAGACACGAACACACGAGTGGGTACAGCTAACGCCAGGTGGCGTGCGCTAACCGCCATATTGTTTGCTTCTCAACGTGTGGTTGAAGGCGAAGACGTGACGATTGTGAATGTTTCTGTTGTGTGATGAAGCCCCACGTGGAGTGTGTGTGTAGGTGACTGTGCTACTACTATTAGTGGTGGAAGAAGTAACGTTATACACATGTTATACTTCAGTAAATGCAGCAATACTGCTCTAGGTCCTGCATTCAAAATGTTTACTGAAGTACAAAATAGCTAAATGCACTTGAAAGTATTAAAGTAAAATTACTTCTTGGACAAAATGGTCCCATTCAGATATATCTATATATCTATATATCTATAGATATATATATGTAATTATATATATATATATATATATATATATATATATATATATATATATATATATATAATTACATATATATATCTATATATATATTATTACATATATATATCTATATACATATAGATATGTATATATATATATCTATACATATATATATATATATATGTATAGATATATATGTATATATATGTATATATAGATATATATATATATAATTACATATATCATATTATTATAATTATATAATATTATTGGCAGTGGTGGAAGAAGTACTCCAATATTTTAAGTGAAAAATAAGAAAACCAAGTAAAAATCATCATCAATCATAATAATTATTGTATCTGGTAAAGACATGGCTAATTTTAACACATGTATACTGGCAGGTAGCTTAATCTTCACTAATGCATCATCGTTTATATTTTGTAATACTAATCTAAATATGCAAAGTAATTAATAACTAAAGGTAAATAAGTAGAAAATGCAATATTTGTATCTGAAACGTAGGCGAGATGAAGAGTATATAAAGTACTATTATTAAGGAATTACTAAAGTACTGTACAAGTACCTCAAAATAATACTTAATAGCAGTGCTTCAGTAATTGTACTTGGTTACCTTACACCACTGATTATTACAATATCATTATTGATGCTGTATATGAATCAGTGGACTTACGGGAATCTTTTGGCAGAAATCAATTATAATATTCATAACTGTGTTTTCATTTGTGTATGATGACCTAAAACTAAGAATCTTTTATTTGTAAACTGAGAATGAGCCCTGCATATATACATGGTATGCTCTTCCGTGAAGTCAGCCTGCACTGCTAAGTTTTCTACAGAAGCCCAGAACGGTCAAACCAAACACTGGCTTTTATGTCACCTGCAGGGCCACCGTAGTTCTCCGACACACTTGGAGAGAGAGTAGAGTAATGAGCGGACAAATTCAGGAAGTTGCAATCTGCAACCTCACCGCTACTAGCCACTCAAGTCCACACACTGGTCCTTATATTCATAAATTGATCAAATTGAAATGTTTACATCAACAATTCCATGTCAACAGAGCAGATTGCATCAGCCGATACTGTTATAACCAAAAGCTCCAGAACTAAATAGATTGTTGACAACTATATTCATAAAAAAATCCAAACTAGAAAGGAAAAGAAAAGAAGTGAATGTGATCTGGTTGGCATGCAAGTGATGTTTCAATATAAATCAGCCTGGTGTTGATCTGATGTTCCTTCAACTTTGCAGAGCACTGCACCATCAGTCCACAGAGGGACGAGCTGCTGCTTCACATGACAAACATGCAGGAGGAATTTACAATATACAACTTTAAACAGGTGCTCGCATGCACAGTTTGGTGCTTTTTCTCATACATTGATGCCCTACATTCACTTTCCCCTGCGTCTTTCTCTTTGCTAGAGCAAATCCACGCCACCTGCAGAGACAATGATCCCTGGACTGAATCCAGCATAAAAGCAGGGTACCTCGGCGCGGAGCCTGCAAAAGCTGGTTAATGTTTGAGCGGTCCTGCCAATCACTGCGATGCATCATTAGGTGCGTCTGTGCAGGATTCTGGAAACACGTCTTTGAAGTTTTAGAATAGATCCAAGAGTAAAAAATGGATTTAACAACGTGAGATTGGGTGAAGGACAGAAGTATAGATTCTCAAAGTTTCACTGAAACACCACGTCAACTCAAAATCATCACCAGCACGATGAATTATTTCTGTATTTGCTGCTCACACAGACATCCACCGTTTCATCCACTTTGTCTAAGGACAGTTAGATACCTTTCTTCTTATGTCACTGTTCTCCAACATCTTTAAAAAAAACATTATTAAGTCTCCACTACTGGACTCTGCTCACCTGTGTAGTTCTTATTGTTCATCAAACGTTGCTGTGGCACCAGTTAACCAGCAGCTGAGTGTTATCCCGTTGCTATATTGAGCAGCAGCAGAGCTAATCAGCTGCTAACAGTCGATTCCTCCTGAGAGTCAACCTGCCGAGCTATAATTGAACTATTAACTGTCCTTGATGCTACTGAGGTGGCTGTCAGGAGAAAAGGAGCTGTGAGGAATGTCTCTACGTTATTTAGTGCACAGTTTATTCCCGGTAAATTGTTTAGTTTTTCTTTCATTCCCCAGGCTGTAGAAAATAAGAACCCAAATCAGCTAATACCCAGGTCACGAAAGCTTTTTGGTTCACAAAGTGTTTTTCCCACGGACACACAGGATGTGATGCGTTTGACACTTTGACACTTTTGGCAGCAGCAATTGTTTGAATCAGCAACTGTGAGGATTTGATAATTAGCATGAATGAACAGCTAAGACTGCTGGGAAATGCAAAGGTGAAACATCAAAACCATGTTAACCACCAAAGCTCTCACTCTAATATAGTAAACAGAGTAAATAAACAACCAATAATAGAACAAAATAAACACAAATGCTTCATTATGCTGTTGCACCTCCTTTTTTATTGTTATAAGATATATAGTTGTCCTCTGGTTGTGGGAACAAGTGGAGTTTTCTGAAGTTACCTCTTGAATCTGTTGTTTCACTGCATGTTTACAGAAGCAGCCATTAGTATGTCGACATGTTTACCCACTGGCTATAATTGAAGCCAATGGATTGTATCGTAACAGAAATGTCCACCTGTTGTCTCCTCCAGAGACGATGAAACTGATGTGCCAGCTGCTGAGAACTGCAGTCGACAGGAGGTAGGAAATGGTGCATGGTTTCCCAACAGCTCTTCTTTATTTCATTCCCCATCATTCTAGACATGCTCTTCACATCATGGACGGATTCGTGACACTGAGTTAGTTCATATCTATGTAATTTGCTCTTAAACACTAAACAGAAATGAAACAGAAAACTATGTGTTCTTAGTTATTGGAATTTGGATCTGTCTGTCTATTATGACTGATCAATGTGGTGGGAGGAAGTGGGTTTGTTTACAGTCCCAGTGGCCTTTCATGGCATCTGTGGCCTTGTTGTGCAGCTCTGCATGCAGCAGAGGAGTTAACACATACAAGTGTGTGTATATGTGAAGGGACTTTCTTTAACAGATGGCTGAGGGTGGCCTTCGAGAAGCTGCAGATCTGGAGCAGCACTCTGATGATTTATCTATTTCCTGCTGTCTCTTAATCAGAAACAGTGGGACACATTCTTCACCATCGGTCCTTGACGACAGTCTTTGCGTTCGATGCCAGTTGTTGACAGAGTTGCAGGCGGACACAAATGCACTTCCCTCCGCCTGCCTGGCAGGTGTGATCATTTAAGTGGAAAATCAAT
Source organism: Taurulus bubalis (assembly GCF_910589615.1). Taxonomy (NCBI): domain Eukaryota; kingdom Metazoa; phylum Chordata; class Actinopteri; order Perciformes; family Cottidae; genus Taurulus; species Taurulus bubalis. Next base: position 9,866,787 of record NC_136605.1, read on the forward strand.
CAACTTTAGCAATTTCTTGCTAAAGTTGACATTATTTTGATAACTAGGATTGTGATTAAATTCAATGTTTTTATAAACAGCTGTATATATCAAAGGTATGGTTCAGCCTCGAGATCTAATCAAGTTTTTTTTTTTCCTTTTTTTTAATCTCATATTTTCAGTCTTTACTTTGACAGAGCAGAGACTGAAAAACGTTTGCTTGAAAATAGAAATGTAGAAATTGTTTTCATCTCCTCTAAAAATATATTGGAAAACATTACCGGCCAGTCTGCAGAGAGAATTGTTGCCAGAGCCCATGTACCCCCGATTGTATTCTCCATGCCCATCTTATGTGTTTTGCGTGGGTGGTAATGCTTCACAGATTTGAGAAAAAAAAAAAAAGATGTTTTGTTTTCTCTGTTTTATCAGCACTCTGGAGCTGGAGGCAAACCATGACAACACCATCTGTATCAGAGATGCTAGAGAGGAACAGACAACCCATAAATGTTGGTAAAGAAGCATTACTCTCAAAGATGTGGTCCAAGGCAAAGATAAGAAAACAGTACAAACCCCAATAAACACAAACTGGTATAAGAAATATATGTTTGATTCTGAGTTTGGTTTGTTTTAGACCTAAACTCACAAGCCACCACCTGAAGAGATCTGGGAGTAGTTCCTTTGTAGCTCGTTACCGTAGATTGATCTGTGTTTTGTGCATAAGAATCATCACCTCTCTCTCCGCTTTGTACAGTTTGTCAACTTGTGATTTGTAACACAACTATTTCATGCAGCTGCATTAGGTTGAATGAGCATGCATTTAGACAAAACTCAGCATGGCTGCCACAAATGGCTGTAATATTGTGAACCAATTTCTTAATAATTCAATGAGAAACGATTCTAGTGTAGTGTGAGTGTAGATGTGTGGTGGTCCGGGAGAGCTGCAGAATGTGACTGGGGAGAAAGTTGGGCTCTCTCAGCCGGCAGCCACTGTGACCTGAATCTAGATTTGCATCAGACATGGCAGAAATAGATGGATAGATGAAGTGAACAATGTCTTGCAGAAAAGTGGGAGTTCTTAACAAGAGTAATTGTTTTCTAAATAAATACTTGGTGGATCCACCAAGCCTTTTGGGACCCTAAAAATGATGATTAGATAACCCAAATCTCTAAATTTGGTATATTATCTTTAAAATTGCTAGTTCTAATCACAAAAGTAACAGAGACTAAATATTCTTAGTAGATTTCCCATATTTTGCATAGCACCGCACATTTTAATTATCAAAAAATTAGTTCAAGAGCTTCTTGGTGACCCAAGTCCCTAAATGTCCTCCCAACTGACATTTTGGTTGCAATTGGTCACTACAAGAAAATAAGTCTATCTTCATACAGTTGAATGATTTCATTAATAGCTGTCATTGGAAGCTGCTTGGAAAAGGGCAGACACTATAAAACAAAATACTTGGCAGGCGATTGGATGAACCATCTGTCAATCAAACTCTTGCCATAGAGAGTTGCGAGAAGAGAAAACACATATTTTCCTTCAACAAAAGCCATAAGTACCATTCTTTGCTCCTATTACAATTAAAAAATACTCTGCAGTTCTGATTTAACTGATGCTTATGCAGCATCTACGCTAACCTCTTCAGGAGCAGGAACAGAAGCAAACCAGACCTCTATGGTGGAAACAAATAACGAAGAAGAATGCTGTCGCTGTCTGAGATCCATCCAATGACCGTGTCTTCGTATTCTTCCCTTGACAAAACATTGTAGCTGCATTGTAAAGCTTTACTTGGTGCAGAGGAGAGATTTACCTAGTGAAGACATTGTGAGACAGAATAGCTCTCTGACTAAATGCACATGTGGCACCCTGGACATTTTAAGGGCTAACATTGTTTCAGAAATGTTATTGTATTATATTGTGTTAGTACCTTGTCCCCTGACAGCATTCATTTCTGGTTATTATAATTTAAAATGGTTTGTGTGACTTGTAGACTTGCCTGCTTTCACCTGGAGTGGCTGCAGGACGATACTCGTTTTCACCAATAGGTGGCAGTAGCGGGTATTTGTCATGACTGCGCTGTAACTCTTGTCTAAAATCAGCAAGTTAGAGCAGCAAAAGATCATCCAGCAGCCAGCAGACATTGATTTGAGTTAACGTTATATTGTTATGTTTTTACAGGTGAGACAGGGTCCACAAGCGTCATGTATATGTGTGTTGATTTCGGTCACTTTTGCAGTGCCATGTTTTGATGTTCAGTAATTGTTTTAGTGGTTTAGTAAGTGTTTTAGGTCTGAAACGGGAGAAAGCTAACTATTAGCCACGGATGCTAATCGCGCTAGTAGTTTTCCCGCCAGTATAGTATCAGTTCAGTGTCAGTCCCATGACAGATACACACTACTTTGTTAGGCTATATATATGTTTGAGGTTATGTGTTCACAGTTAATGTAACTCTTGTCTAAAATCAACAAGTTAGAGCAGCAAAAGATCGTCCAGCAGCCAGCAGACATTGATTTGAGTTATATTGTTATGTTTTTACAGAAAGAAGAATTGAACACAATAAATAAATATGGAATGAAATGAAGACTCTGGTGCCGTGTGTAACACACAGTATATCTGATGGCCATAGTTGAAACAATGTGAATAGATTCATTCACATATTCTGTTCATTGTGAATTTTCTGCATGTATTAACAATACAGCGAGCAGAGTAGCTTTGCATGGTGATTTCTTTAAGAAGCCCATGACATAAGCTATGACTGGGTAGGACTGAATCACTGCTATATACTGTATTTCATAAATTAATAAGTCTGAATAGATCAGCCAGTGAATACACTTTTATCTTTGCATACAGAACATTTTAAGTGCCGCTTCTGGGAAGTTTGCATTTAATGACCCTGTTTCATAAAACCTGTTATGCTCAGAAGGTTCTCTGGCCTTTTAATGTTTTAAAAAGCCAATTTTCTGTGAAGAGCGACTTAAAAGTCTCTTGACTTTCAGAAAAGGGGCTCAGAAAAAAACAATCCAAAAAGCAAAACTAGAGTTTTTCTGAATGTACCCAGCTTTACTCGAGGGACCTCCAATCCCTGTGGCTCCAAAGGCTTACATGACTTCCTATTTTAGAAGCAGCTGAGCAAGAATGGCTGGAAGCACTCTGTTACAGAGAAAGATACAATGGTGCTGGGTGGGGTGTGCACAGAGGAGTACAGCACAAATAAACGTCCTTGAGAATCAAAGAATCCAGCAGGCTTTTAGCCAAATTGCGCTGCTTTCCTTATTTTGCTCGTCCTCGTCTCTTCAGTTCCCGTCTTCTGTGTTTAGTTCATTTAGCAAGACAATCATTTGAGTCCCACGATACAGAACATTAGGTTTGTCTTGTCTTATACGATTACAGTTTAGTGACAGTGGGATTATACTCTCCTAATATTTGATCAGATCTAGAAATCAAGTATACAAACGTATTTGGAGTCACAGTCCATGTGTGTGATGTTTTTATACACCCTGAATCTTTCTGCACAGTTTGACGTTTTTTCATTTTTTACAATTTGAATTTATTTGCTTTTAATTGAAGTTGTTCCTTTATGATCGACCTGACGCTCTCTCACTGGTTGGTTGACAGACATAGTCATAGTAAATTATTTAATTTCCTTGTCAGAGTCAGTTTCTTGGATTTCGCTCAAGAACACACAGACTCCATGGGACTCACTGGAGCTTCCCTTCAACATTATCATGGACGCACACTGTGCCAATAAGCCAGAGTCTTCTGGGTCTGCACCAAGTGACCACAGCTCTGGAATATCATACATATATTTTGTTTTAATAAAAGGCAGAAAAATTAGTAAGAAAAAAAAGAAAAATTATAGAGTGAAGTCACCCTGAAAATGAACTTTTGTTCAGCGTCACGCGCCATCAGCGGAGCCACTGGCTGTTTGGAGCCGTCCGTGTGTTCCACCTCTGTGCTTTGTTCCTTCTGAGTTCACATGAGTATGCTGCCTTCCAGGCAGAAGTCATTTTCTAATGTTAACAAACAGATACAACATCCTTCCACTGTTTTGCCCCATTAGCAAATTGTTATGAGTCCTCGGCACGTTGTGTTTCCGCTGCCTTTTTTTTTGGATGGAGAGTTTACCTGGAAACTGACAGATTACAAAGGAACCCTCCTCTGTTTGCAAGAGGCGTTTCTCTTGGTCTTCTGACTGTAATCCTCCATCCACCAATCATTGCTGATGATATATAGCCTGTGTTTTTTTACCAACATTTCTAATTTCATTTAATTTAATCAAATTTGATTTCGGGGATTATTCACTTCTCGATTTCTTATCGCTGAACCGTAGAGCTGAGAAATTGCTTCCTTTTTAGAGCCTAATCTTTAAGCAATTTATTGCTTTCCAAAAGCCGAAGGGAGAGCGAGAAGATGCGAGAAAGCCGACACTTTAATCTTCATCGGAGATAAATTGCCAGATCCATTGCTGCTGTGAAGCTTTTCATAAAAGAAAGGTGGAGAGGACGGACTTCTCACGCAGATAGCTGAATTAACACAACACAGAGAGTTGACACCCTCTTTTTTTTTTTAAAGATCTCCAGACTGGAGTTCCTGTGATCCAGATGTTTCTTGAGTGCAAAGTAATAATAACCTAAAGTTAGACTAATAGAAGAAAGCAATGTGAAAGGTCAAGGGTTAAGATGGGGCAAAAATAGAAAAAAAGCCATTGTACTAAGAAAATGAAAATATCAAAGTTAACTAGTAAAGTTAACCATTTCTGTAATAAACAATCCAACATTAACCCTTCCTTCACACTGTGAATTGTCAGCCGTATGGAGGTGAGAAAGAAGTCTCTCTCTAGCTCTCTACCTGGAAGAGATCGTCTGAAAATGTGTGCAATTATTCCCATATTTGCACAATATTGTCTCCCCCGTCTCTATGACGGCTGACTTTTCACTCCGCCTTCCACTGAAATCGTTTGGACAACTAAGTATTTGTTCAGCCGAGCATGGCATTTCACATTCGCCTTTAGAAAAATGACCTCATGTTTGATATTATGCAGGTAAACTAGTTAAAAAGCCTGCTGACATTTTGGTATGTCATATTCGATAAATGATTAAAACAAGTCTTTTATATGTTTTTATTCATGTTTTGACCAGAGTTAAAAAAATAAAATAAAATAGTTCCTGTACCTCTAGTCCCTTGAGATTTACCTCCTGACCAAATTTAGTGTCTGCTTTGGGAGTAATTCTGTCTCCAACTAAAACTAGTTCTGCGCAATATGGCCCACTGCAATGAGAGATGTTGCAGAGATGTCCTGGCCTACACATTATATTCAATGAAAATGAGAATACATATGTAAAAAGTGTAATTCCTTCTAATATCGCAAAAATCATCAATAATAATAACAGCCACCATAACATTAATAATATTACTAATAATCATGAAAATAAGTTAAAATAATCACACTATATATAATCAACAGATATATTAATCCAAATTGTTCAGCCCGAACAGAAACTGCAAACTGCCATCTGCCAAGTGAGAGAAGGAAATGCTGAAAGTGTGTGTGTGTGTGTATGTGCGCGCATGCGACTTTCATGAAAACACTGACGTGACGTTGTTGTGTAATGCACTGATGTTCAATTCCAGTCAGCTATGTTTCTGATGAGGATTTCTCTCCACAGTGACCTCTGTGCTTTGTATGATTAAAATCGATGATGGTCCATGACCACTGTGGCGATGCTCTGATTGACTGGCTTCCATATATCCTAATCAACCATTTAGGGTCAGTCAGTGCTGCGTAGAGGACACGCTGCCACTATGTACACCCTCTATTACCCTCAACCAGATTCTATTACTAGAGAGAGACCTGCCTCGGTTATACCGGTCTGCTGCTCCGGCTTTAACCGAAGCCAAAGGGAAGCTCGGCTGAAGTGAAAGGCTGCTTGACAAGATGCCCGGGTGGAAGCGATGTGTGTAGCGAGACCTTGCTCCGCAGCGCTGATGAAATCCACTCTGTGGCCTATTGATCTGGCCCGCAGTTTGATTGATGCTGTCTTTAAAAATTCATTAGTTTTAGGCATGTGGGAGCTGCAGGGTGGCAGGCACTCCTGTAGGGAACATTTGTCTATGTTTACAGAGCCAGGAACGTTCACTCAGCAGCAGGAAAAGAGGCCCGACAGGGACACCCAGGGTCCAATGAGTCACATTGTCACTCTGACACACACAGTCCCACCATGGTGAGAAAGGAAGTGAATATGTTGCATGTTCTTATGCACCTACATATCCATCTGTGGTTATTATTTATTGCCTATGGGTGAAGCACCTCATCTTTCCCTTGGTGTTTATTGGAGACTGTAACAAGGTCTCTTGTTCGGCAGCAGTACCAGCGCAAATTCAACCACAAAAATAAACAACTTTTTAATTGTTTTTATTTTTGAGCAGCTGTGGCTCAGGCGATGTAGCGCAAAATCTGCGGTTCAATCCCCAGGTCTTCCAGTCTGCATGTCGAAGGCTTGAAGGCTGGTGAGTGTGTGTGAATGAGAATTTGAATTAGATCCTGATGGGCAGGTGGCACCTTGTGTGGTATCCTCTGCCATCAGTGTGTGTGTGTGTGTGTGTGTGTGTGTGTGTGTGTGTGTGTGTGTGTGTGTGTGTGTGTGTGTGTGTGTGAGAATGTTGACATGGAGTGTAAAGCGCCTTGAGTGGTTAGAAGACGAGAAAGGCAAGTCCCTTTTGCATCTTTATCTTTTATCTGAACTTTGTTGGGGCAAAACTTTTCTAATTAGCTCTGAGATGTGACAAACACTCTCACAGCCTAAAGAGCACACGCTTCTTCAGCCGTGTTTAGTCATTTGGAAACAGCAGTCTGTGCTTCCAGAGCATTTATATGCCCTGTTCTTTACTAAGTAAGTACTTGTGTTATCCTGAACGTCTTTTACCGTCACAAATTAGCACAAACTTTATGCCATGCAATAGTTAAGAGAGAGAGAGATTGCTTGTTGCGTCACAGCAACATTCATCATAGATTAGTTAACTGAATCCAAAAGGAAGCTACTTTTTAAATGGAAATGGAAAACAATGTCATTTCTTGTTTGGCCTTCTGACTATGAGCAGCCCTGGAAACGAGGCTCAATCCACGGGGTAGTTCCAAAATATCGCAATTTTATATCTTCTATTTAAACATTAGGTCTTCAACCATTTCCAAGCTGTCCAAACTATTTCTTACTACGCAGTATTTTAACAATAAAGTCGTACAGATAGAACTTGGCCTTCGCATTGTCAATGTATCTGCCTGTATAGCACTCAACAGAACAACTATATCAGAATTATTACTTTATAAGTAATAATACATTTTAGAAATTAGAAAATATATTAATTAACGTGTAGATTTCAAGTAAAATGAGATTTAGATTAGATTAATATTAGTGTTTGTATTCTCTTACATGCCTTCCATACTAGTCAATACATCTGCACAAGCTCATGTTCATATTTGTGCATCATTTTTTCTTCTTCACTTTCATCACTGCAAGAGTCAAATCTTTGCTCATCTTAGAGAAGCCAATATTGTGCAAATCCCCACAAATATACTGTACATTGTAAACATTATCTAACCCTACACTCTATGCTCCATATCTCTCTAATGTGATCACTGTGAGCATTTGTGGCCTCGGTGTCCTTTAAAACTACAGAGAATCATAAATGATGGCGCTACTACAGGGGATTTACCCAAGTGTGTGTGTGTCTGTAGTGTGTGTGTGTGTGTGTGCATGCGTGTCTGTGTGTGTGTGTGCGTGCATGCGTGTCTGTGTGTGTGTGTGCGTGCATGTGTGTGTGTCTGTGTGCATGCATGTGTGTGTGTGTGTGCGTGCATGTGTGTGTGTGTCTGTGTGCATGCGTGTGTGTGTGTGTGTGTCTGTGTGTGTGCATGTGTCAGGGCCACCAGTGGTGAATGACGAGCTAATCACCTAAAGAACATCACGTACTGTGAAAACTACCCTGATTTGATAAGCAGTGTCATTAAGACGTGCCAATTAAGGCTGGGTGTTAATTATAGCTGTGTTCCTCAATTAGTGCCGAATGGAGGCAGGTCCAGTCCGTATTAAATGATGAACAATGGGTCATGAGCTCTCATATCGAGGACAAGCGAGAAGTGGAGGATGAACGAGCCTAAACAGCTGTGAGGAAGAAAAGAAATCAACAGCAACAAAGAGAATAAAACAGAGGAAAGTAAATTGGGAAGCCTAATCATGCCGCTGCTATAATCGTACTTGTAGCCAGCATCACACTGAAACCCTACACCACTCAGCTCCCGCCACAGACAAATGCCCACGACACTCTCACTTCCACATGAAAGCAGAGACTGAACAGAAGGCGATCCCCGCAGTCTGCGCTCGCCGCTCCCCCGCAGTGGATTCTGGGTCAGGTTGTATTCACCAACAGAGCAGAGGGAAAGCCTCGGCTGCCAGGACATGAAACACTACGGGGCTGCTGGCTTTTTGAAGCCAGGAAATGGGAGTTTGCCTCTGCCTGAGCTTGCATCACCCCTGCTCCTCGCCCACTCCCACGATGGAGTGGGCAAAAGTTCAGACACCGTTCCACTCTGGCTTTGTCAGCAGAGACTGAAGCCCACGCTTTTGTTCTCCATTTGTTTGTGGCTGCATGAGTGATGTTTAATGTTATGTCAAAGAGGATGTGCAGTCATTTATTTGCATATCGCTCCGCTGACTATAATATAGGCCGTGTGTGCTGGTTTAGGTGATGGATATGCATACGTTGCATGTGAGAAGCCTTCCTTGTCTAACATCATCAAAAAACTGTTTTCCTTCTCATGACTCGGTTGAATAAAATAGCACTTCTGGCTTCAGCTTGTTACACAAGAGGCTTGTGTGGGAACATACAGTAGGACAGCAATGACTTCTCTCCTCTGCAAATGTGAACGTACACATCGTACTCTGAAAGGTAGGACAGGCGTCCTCGGGGAGAATGCCTTTGTACGTGTTGGATGTTTGTGGAAGGGCCAGGGTGTGCGTCGGTGTCGTCTTGTGCGGGTCTAAAATGGAATAATGAGATCTGTGGCTCTGGTTTTGACTGTAATCTCACTTTATTCTAACGTGAGCGCCGATTAATTTTCCTGTCATGTTAATTTTATGTACGACTGGACGTTTGAAAACTTGTTTACCGTCATAGCTGTCTCCTGTCGCTGATGTCTCGCTGACAGATGACAAGGCAAGACAAAGCTTTAAACAAATAAAAGAGCACCTTTCAACCCGTTGTCACTTGAATACTAACATTATTCACTATTTGAAGTCTTGCTTTCTACTTTCTACACAGTAGAAGTAGCCCTAAGATCCTTTACATTGAACTGACGTGATTGATTAGGAAATCAGGATATATACTGAGTATAGTTGGTGTTTGATTTAAGCTGTGTATTCCTATGGTCTAAATTGGAAATACTAAAAAGGAAAAGAATGTAAGTTTTATTTTTTTTTCTGCAGCGATAGCATCCCATTGCAACGTGTTCTCTAAGGGAGGGTTGGGAATGTTTGGTTCTGACTGACATTTTTCTGACTGGTAATTCAGATTTCTTAAAAGGGTCACAGTACATAACCAGCACTATGTTAATATTGTGTTATCAAGACACAGCAGGGAAATATCCATCCAGAAGTAGGGATGTTATCGTATATCCGGCCAATACTTAATAAAACAGCTGGTATCAGGTATCGGTGACAATGTGGCCAATCTATTTAATTAAATTCTATCAGGGCTCCAGAGTGCAACAAAATCTGTACCGCACCGGTGCGCCTGACATTTTGCAGGTCTGTGTGTGTGTGTGTGTGTGTGTGTGTGTGAAACCGCACAATGTATTCCGAATCGAGCGACATCACAACCTTAAAACATACATGTCACACACACTTTACGCGCACACTGGTGTTGGATCAGTACCCAAAGCCCAGGTGTCGGGATCGGAACTGAAAAAAAGTCTGATTGGTGCATCTGTGTTTAGATGCAGTTTCTACAGATGTATCCAAAAATATATTATTTGTCTGCATTATCATAGTTTACACTTCCTTAAACAAAAAGGAAGGAGAATACAGGCTTCAGTTTTTGATCACTATGGAGCAATGTTTTTACGTGTTTATGTTTGTAGTGTGCACATATGTGCGTAAACCTGGATTAGGATTTAAATCATTTGAACAAATAAATCTACTTTGCAAATGTATTATGAAGAGGGAAATGGCTGAATGTAAACATAAATGTACCACATGTAAAACTACTTTGCTGTAATGTACTGCATTCAAAATGTAGTAAAAGTCCATTAGTATTACCAGCTAAATACAGTATATTTTATGTAATAAAAGTGAAAGTGATCCTCATGCACAATGGCCTCTTTTCTGATCTATATATGTGTATACTGTGTGTATTAATTACTGGATTGTAATTGGACTAAATTGTAGCTGGATTAGTTTAATTTGAGTTCAACAACAAACTGTTGTAAAGTTTAGTTTAATGAATCCTGGTATATGTTGGTCATGTGATTTATTTGTGTGTTTTTCGCACAGATAAATCTGCTGAAGAGGTAAATAGTCCAGCGTTCATCTAAATATAACTAACACCTCTCTAATTGAACCTTTACTCTTTTTCCTGATGTATGTAATGATTTCTCCCCGCGTGGCTTTATGTTGACACATTCACTTCAGTAGTTTGAGGACACATGTAAAAAAAATGCTTGGCCAAATGTAGACGAGGGCGGATGTTTTATTTGTCTGAAGCTTTTGCTCATTGATTTCCAGAGAAGCTAATGAAGGCTGGAGCACAAAGGTGATTAGCTCCCAGCATCACACGCGCCTTCGCTCTTTGTTTTTAAAAGCAGGATAAAATGACTGTAGCGTTTATATATTCAGTGTTTATTCACTTATTTATTCCGTCTGCGTTTCAAGCAGCTTCCACTAAATACATGTTTTAACAGTACTCAACCTTTCCTAAATTAAACCAATGCACTAAATCCTTTAGAAATTGCCTATTCTGCTTCTAAAGATTAAGAACAAAGACAGCAAAATGAATGATGCTTCCCCTCCAGATACTCAAGTGATCCGCCCCTTGTTTATGCATGAATTGTTGTTATTGTTGAATTGTTGCATGAATTTTTCCTACAGTAACTAAACCTAACACTGGCTCTAGAGAGAGCCTTTCTCCTTTTTACGTTACCTGAAGGCCACCGTAGTTCTCCGACACACTTGCAAAGAGAGGTGAGTGAGTTCAATTGAAATTCACAACCTCCTCACTAACACTGCTCCTTTGAGTAAAAGTGCATAATGTATTCGCAGCTACATATGTTAATATGATACTCATATGCAAACTCACAGCATTCAGTGTTATATTTATCATATATTATTGGAAAATGATGATGGTTTTTGTATTCTGCTGCAATTTACGCTGAAAATGCATCATGTCTTAGAAGCTGATTATATGTTTAACATGTCAAAATTAGTACAATTTAGTAATATATGTAAAGTAGAATGTAGCATACTGTTATCTGGAACTACTCAAGTGCAAATACCTCAAAATTGTACTTAAGTACAGTGCTTGAGTGCGTTTGCATTTCACCAATGTGATGATCATATCTGATCTGGACAGGCGCATGTTTTTGTACAATTTAATTTGTCACAGTGATATAATTCTATGCAGTCATATTTCACCACCAGGTGAAACATGTACAGTAGGATACATCGTTTAAGCTTAAACCAAGAGACAGTTGCTTTTTCCCTTAATGGCATCTTAACAAAACAGTGGTTACACAACAGAAATAAAATGAAAGAGGTAAAGCTTGTTTCATTGTATACGTTTGTAAATTTGACCTCTTTTCATTCCACAATATCCTGTCTATATATTGTGATCTCCACCTCTAATCGTCTTCCTAATTTTTATTGTTTTAAATATTCCTGGAAAGCATTTTGTGTTTGTATTTTACACCATACAACGTTGAATATGTGTCCATGTTTCCATGCAAATCATTGAGTATGACGTGTCCATGCTTTTGTTTATTTGCATGGATGTGGTTCGAGGTTTGTTGTGGCTCAGACAGAGATGGGTGGGCTGCTGGAGAGACATGCCCTGATAAACCACATCTGTTCTGGAGTGGTGAGTTGATGCCTGAACTGAAGCGTAACCAAGAGTCCAGAGAGGAAGAGCTCATCAAAAGAGGAGAGAAGAAAGGTAGAAAATTGAAACTTATACTCTTTCTTTTCCTCTTTTTCCTCTTCTCTCCTCTTCTCTTTGTGGTCTGTTGTCTCTTTACAGACAGGAAGCTACTGTAACTACCTTAAAGGTGTATGCTCAAGTAAATCCATCTCTTCATACAGAGGTACAGTAGTCACTGGGGTGAACAGATGGAGCATCAGAGAGCGTTACATAACCCCTGTTCTAATATCACCCAATGAGTGTACAAAAGTGAAGCGTAAAAGTAACTGTGTGTGCGTATTTCTGTGTGGTGTCCTTTTTTTCGCCACCCTTTTTCAATATGTAATCAGACACTAACATTATAGACATGTTGTGAACTGTATGTGACTCCGAATATATGCATTATACACCCAACAAACATATTTACAGCAGCGACACTTTCCGGTTCAATCTAACACTTGTTTAATGATGCTATCTTAAGGCTCCACAGGGATAACATTTAATATCATCTTTGAAGTTGCCACCAGGGGTTCAGGTACATTTTCTTAGGACGTCGTTGTCCTCCCTGTTCCCTTTGTTGGTGCTCGGGATGTGGCAGAGGCTGGTGTTTAAAGTCGGGGCTTAATTACCATACAGCATTGGCTCCCTGAGCCAGAACACCAAATTGCCCGCCTGTGGTGTCACATTAATTGTAAAGCAAACACTTGTCAGTATAAATGATCATTTAAAAAAAAAAAAACATTTTGAAAAATAAAGAGAGTTGTAAGATGGGGCACTGCGCCCGAGGCTTTTGCAGACCTAGAGTTAAATGTGTCTGAACCCTCTAATGGAGCTGCCGCGCATTGAATTTCTGATCAGGCTGCTGCCAAAGAAGCAGCGCTTACTGTGCTTACTGCTGATGAATATATTTTTTGAGCAATCATTTGGTCTATTAAACATCAGAAGATAGATTCCCAGAAGCCAAGGTGATATTGTTGTTTTTTTCGAAAAAACACTCCAAACCCCAAATTCTCTCTCTCTCTCTCTCTCTCTCTCTCTCTCTCTCTCTCTCTCTCTCTCTCTCTCTCTCCGTGTATAAATATATATGTATATATACATACATATACATATATATATATGTATATATATATATACATATATATATATATATACATATATATATATATATATATTCAGTTCATAATGATATCGTACACAGAAAGCAGCAGATTGGAGAAGCTGAAACTGGAATTTTTTGGGCTTTTCTGCTCGAAAAATAACTTATTATTATTTTGTTATTAAAATAGCAATTTTCTGTTATTTGAGTCATCCATTAATTGTTGCAGCTTTCCCAGCAATATGCATAGTAAAAGCTATGCTATGCAAGCAAGTGTGAGAAAGAAACAATTTGGTAACAGTTTTACCACTTTTTGAGTAAACACGTCAGAATCAGAATCAGCTTTAATGGTGGTTTACACATACATGGAATTTGACTCCGGTTTCACTTAGCTCTTCGTACTCATACACAATATACAGTAAACAAGATAAATATAAAAAAGACATTAAAGACAACAGTAGTCAAAAAAGTGCAGATAGTGCAGATGGAGGTGTCTGATTAATTGTTCATCAGAGTGACGGCCAGTGGAAAGAAGCTGTTCCTGTGTCTGGTGGTTTTGGCGTACAGTGCTCTGTAGCGCCTACCAGAGGGGAACAGCTGGTGGAACAGCTTGTGTCCAGGGTGTGAGGACAGGCTGGAACCAGTAGTTCGCTCTGCAGACTTGACTATTCGTTGTAGTCTGTCTCTGTCTTGTTTGGTGGCCGATCCAAACCACACAGTGATGGAAGAGCAGACGACAGACTGGATGATGGCGGAGTAAAACAGGATCAGCAGCTCCTGAGGCAGGTTGAACTTCCTGAGCTGGCGCAGGAAGTACAGCCTCTGCTGGGCTTTTTTCCGATTGGCGTTGATGTTGGAGGCCCACTTCAGGTCCCGGGAGATTGTCGATCCCAGAAACCTGAAGGTCTTCCTGAAGGTAGTAGTGTTGGGGTGCTCCTCCTGAAGTACACTGTCATCTCCACAGTTTTGGGCTTGTTCAGCTCCAGGTTGTTCTCACCACACCAGAGGACCAGCCGTTCGTCACCGTTCTTGATGAGGTCGATGACCGCTGTGTCGTCTGCAAACGTCAGGAACAGCACCCTGCACACACACTCCGGTACATTAGGTGGCGCCAGCGGTATGCACCTAGTCCAGCACCGAACAGCATCCCGTGATGCGCGTATTTATGTATACGATACCAGAGACAGCAGGCCTAGGTAGAAAATGCACGGCCCACCACTGGTGTAGATGGAGAAGAGCAGAGGGGAGAGCACACATCCCTGGGGGGCACCAGTGCTTATAGTCCGGGTTTTTCCCAGTCTCACCTGCTAAGTCCTTTCTGTCAGGAAGTTTGTGATCCAGTGACAGGTGGAGGCTGGCAAGGTGAGCTGGAAGAGTTTGGGTTGAAGTACCTCCGGGATGATGGTGTTGAATGCAGAGCTGAAGTCCACAAACAGAACCATTGCATATGTCCCAGGGGAGTCGAGGTGTTTCAGCATATGGTGCAGTCCCATATTGATTGCATAATTCACCGACCTGTTTGCGTGATAGGCAAACTGCAGGGGGTCCAGCAAGGGGCCCTGTGATGTCCTTCAGATGGGTCAACACAAGTCTCTCAAAGGCTTTCATGACCACAGACGTCAGGGCGACGAGTCTGTAGTCATTTAATCCTGTGATGGAGGATTTCTTGGATACTGGGATGATCATGGAGCGCTTGAAGCAGGAGGGGACTTCACACAGCTCCAGTGATCGGTTGAAGATCTGCGTGAAGATGGGGGCCATCTTAATTCATCATTTATAAAGCATTGTTCCAACATAAACACTCATTAGTAACTCATTAGTATTTGGTTTACTCATGCTTTACTAATGCTAAATAGTGTGTACTTATTATAAAGTGTTGACCACAATTTTACAAGCACAAACAGGAAACTTACAGAACCGACAATGCAAGCAGGTCAGTGTTGGGCATGATGACAAGTCTTGTTGCTTTCCAATCGAGTTTTAAGATTTGACTCAGGTCTGGGAAGCCCTTGCTGGGAAGGCTGTGCAGTCAAAAAGCAGGACATGTAGCCATAGAGGCAGCGAAGATGTTCAGTGTTTGATGGAGTGTGTTGTACCCGTCATGGTGACTGTAGTGCTGTTGTTTGTGCTGCGCGCTCAGCCATGTTAATTAAAAGACTTCCCATCGTCCCCTGAGTGCTCACTGTTCACTGCATGACTAAAAGAAACATATTTGCATTACCTAACATCCAGAATCCCACATGGAGGAGATGAACACTGTAAAAGCACGTTGCAAATCAGTGAAATCCACTCTAATTGAGTCTGTGTGGGAGTTGCCAGGCGTTTATATTTCTGTTGGTCTGTGGACAGGAACATGACATGTAGTCAGGGAACTTCACAGGTGTGTAGATTAAATCGAAACGAAGCTTGAGTTTGAAGATGGGTGTGGTCAGAGCTCGGGCAGTGGAAGTAGGTGGGGAGGAAGTGAGCATTTTACGCCTCTGTCTGGAACTAGTGTTGCAGATGGTTTGATCCGATCACAAGATGGTTTCCAGTCATTATTAGTATATTTATTATTATACACACATGTTTGATGCAGGGGAGCTCCTCTGTTCGCTAAATGTTTGGTAATTTCCCACACATGTTTATTAATTTATGAACACATATGAATGTATAGATTCAACTGTTCATATTAAGGTGTGTTATTTTTCTCACTTATCATCATATTATTCAGCAGTCATTTAAATTTCAAGAAACTCTCCCTTCTTCTAGTTTGGATAAAGTTACAGGCTTGTCTGAGGAAAAAATGATAATCAGTGTTCTTATTCACTGAAAGAATATTGAGGTTTGAAAGGTTGTTCCCACTCTGATGCACATACTATCCATCTGTTGCAGTTGCATAAATACACTCTCTTGCTGCATATTTTTGCTATTTAGTCATATAATCTTTGGGACACAACAGCTGTAAATATAAAAACTCCTTGTGTTTGGATTAGATTTAACTTTTTTATTAAATCTTATGTTAAAGTCTAGAAGATTAACAGAATTAGAACAACAAAAGATACTTTCTTCATCCAGTCCTCCTTCACCTTGTAGACCTCCTCAGCATAACTGAGGAGGTACAATGACAATGATTTTGAACAGATTGCAGAAAGAACATTTTAAGAATGAGCATATATACCAAGATTTTCAACACAGAGTTACATAATGTGATGTTATTTACTTTGTATATTCAGCTTGACTAGTAACTAATGTCCTTGAATTCATTTATTCATCCTTCCTGGAAAAAAAGCCAGTCTGACAACAAAATCTGACCTTGATAGAGTGGAGGCTGAATATCATTTCCCCATATAGGAATTATTACTGAGACCTCCCTCCATACAGTGAACTGAATTAGTCAGGTAGTATGGGATGCATTCAGTGAATCTATTTCCTGATAAGGAAATATGGTTGTTGCTCATTCAGGTGGAAACTGTCTTTGGGGAGGTATAACACCTTGGATAATTCATATTCATCTCAGCAGAAGCAAACACACGTGAGGATGTTTCCGAATGAGTTGAAGACAGACAGACTCGGCAACAGTTAGTGACAGAGGCAGGCGAGGCTGCAGCGTTTCCTCTGAGGCAGGGCGTTAATCCGGACGTTTACCTCCACGCAGTTTAAACCCCTCTGATGTCATTTGTATATGAACACACTTTCTCATGTCAATTATGTGACCTTTGGCAGCGCTGCACACATGTTGACTATAGTTTACTGCTGCTCTGCATGAAGAGAGAAAAGAAACCGTGCACTGTATGTACAAACACATGCCTTGTTATTATATAAAAAATGCATCTCAGAGTGTATATATAAGTGTTATATTCCATTCATCTGCCGGAATATAGTAATATCTGGAATATATACAGTTCATGTAGGATTTAGGTTTGATTTGGGATATCTGGTTGCTGACTAAACATTTGAGGCAATTTTCACTTTAATGTAAACAAAGATATGTTTACTTTCCTACCAAAACCATTGTGGGTATCCTTCAGGCCGAGCAATATGTTGTATTCCTTCCTCAAATGATATGAAATGACCTATTGCGGGATAGAAAGTATTCGGTAACACTTTATAACAACTACGCACTATTTAGCATTAGTAAAGCATAAGTAAACACTTAATTCATCATTTATAAAGCATTGTTCCAACATGAACACTCATTAGTAATATTTTGCTGGCACATTATTGATTATGAGTATCTAGCTATCATCTGGATTGGTCTACTTACAACTGAGGTGGCGTGTGCCGGTCTCAGGACCTCTAGTTAGTGATGTGCTTGCTAGCTGGCTAGCTAGCGAGCTATAGTCATAGCTAGCATAATCAATAATATGTATGTGCCAACAAACTATGGAACACTCGTGCCACTGACAGGCATCGCCCCCCATCATATTAATTTTTTTTTATCACTTTGTGTTGTGTCAATATCATCAGATTTATTAGTGCCTGAAACTGATTTTCAGCCTCCACAAAAGTCTGTTCAGAGTCTGTTCAGAGGCGAATTGCAACGCTTTCACTATAGTTACTATAGTTACTTTCACTCACTGCTTGTAGAGCATATCTACCTAAAGATGTAAATGTGAAACACAATTTCTGCTTTTCCAGGCTCATGATAAGACTCTGGATGTAGCCATGAAGGGGATGCGAGTTGGCCTTCTGATAGGATATGAAAGTGCAGAACAAGGTGCAATTCCACACAAGATCTTCAACGTCGCAGTTGTGGTCGAGGAGACAGTTGTGCTCCATAACTTGGAAGATGTGGGATGCAGCTTTGCCATGCTTATGGGAATTATATACTCTGTGAATCTTGAGTATCCACAAGCCATGAAGCATTACTTTGAGTTTCTCCAGCAAGTGCTGAAGAAGATCAAACCAGACCACGCCTCTGCCAAAGTACATGGCTTGAGAAACAAACTCCTTAGGTACAAATTGTAAAAAAAAGAAGAAGAAAAAAAGGACTCTCGATCAGTTAAATCCTGTCAGTTGTTCAAATTGTACTTAATGTTCGGGTTTTTTCATGCATTTATGTTGAGAGCAGTCTCACTTCACACTTTATAGAAACAGTCTTCTGTTCGAGAAATCAGAATGTTATATTATATATAAAGTATGTTTTCTTTAATATACAATAACTTGAAAATATGAATGTTGTGGTTTAATATTTTTTTTATTTTATGAATGTTGTGGTTTGATAATGGGTAGTTTATTTTTTTATTTTTTTAATCCAAGTAAAGGGTAGGTCTTCACTTGGGTTTGGACAAACCGAACACTTTCTTGAGAGCCCTTCACGTTGTTCGGTTACTTGAAGGCTACTGTAGTTCTAAAAAATGCTCTTAAGGGGACGCCTGAGTAGTTAATTCCTCGCCACTCTATTCCACTAAATCTTAAAACTTGAATACATTTGTTTACTGGTTTCTCTTAAAGATGTGTGTGTGTGTTCATTGTTAATTATGCATTGACTTTAAGGTTTTTCTCTGAGTTGGAACTTTTTGTGAATATTCTGTCCAACTACAATGTGGCATTTGTTAGAGATCTGTATGTTTTTAAATGTAAAAACAATTTATTTTAATGCAAAAAAAAAAAAGATTTTTGCCACAGGACATGGTGTTTCTTATAACTATTAATTGTCATTTGAAACGATGCATACTTTTAGGTAATGTTAACTAGGAAAGTAATGTCAAGACTTCCTTCTAACTAAAATATGAGAGTTGGAATCAATAGTTGGACAAGTGAACAGAATGCATGATAATAAGTGATATATCTTTTGAACTTGCATTGCTAAGTTAAAAGAACTTATTTGGATAATTGAAGAGAATGCATGATAATAAGTGATATATCTTTTTAACTTGCATTGCTAAGTTAAATAAACATATACTATACATTCATGTAAACTTACAGAGAGCAATCCAAAACTAAATTAACTAAAAATCATGAGTAAAGTCAAATTGTAATTTCAATTTGACTTTACTCGAAAGTGTAAGGCAGCAATTGAACTTACGTTTTTAAGTTAAACAACATGGTTTTTTATTACAGTGCATCACCATCATATTAATGTTTTTTATCACTTTGTGTTGTGTCTATTTCCCTTTTCTGTTGAGAAGATAACTGAGACTTCTGCTAGTGTTGAGGCACTGCTTATAAATGCTTTGTTGAGCATAGATAGTCCTCACTTTAGATGAGGTCACAGAACATACATTAATCATGAATTGCAGTATTAAAACACGTTTATAAAGCACACGTTAACCATTAGTGCATATACATCCTTAATAATTGGTTTGCATTATATATTGCTTAATTGGTTTGCAATATATATTACTTAATTTACAAATGGGGAATCCATAAAGTATGAAAACCCAATCATGAAACTCATAATAGTCAAGCTTATTAATCAAGAATAAAACATTTAGACCTATGTTTATAAACTGCATACCATTGAGTTACTAATGAGTGTTCATGTTGGAACAATGCTTTATAAATAATGAATTAAGTGTTTACTCATGCATTACTAATGCTAAATAGTGTGTAGTTATTATAAAGTGTTACCAAATATTAAATTCTTTTCTATAGACTCACTATCCTGCCCCCAGAGGAACAAGTGGTATTACAAGACAGGACGGGCCAGACCTTGCTGGTTGTCGGTACATTATCTCTGCAGCACAATGCATTGGCATAGCTGTTATTTCTTCCCACACTATTGATAATTAATACATTTGAATGTTTTAAACTACTATTCTGACCAGATCATACTTGTTGCTATCTTAAAAGCATTGCTCTATCCAGTAATATTCACCAATTGATCCACATTTGGACTAGTGCTGTCGCTCTGCTGGATGGTTGAGTTAAAACCAGTTCACCCTCAACAATTTGTGTCTGTGAATGATGTATTCTGTCCAGGTCTCAGAGGTAGTTAGCATGGAGAAGCAAACACACATATCGATGTGCACAAAATGATTTTTCCCATAATGACTTCTCTAGGTTATTCCTCCGCTGATAAAAAAACAAAAAAACTAAAAATCAATGCACACAAATACACACAAATCAATACACATCAGCATCCTTGTTTCATATTACTGCAATTTGTCTTCACAAAATACATCCACATATACTTAACAGACAAACACATAATGTATCACATATTTCCACTGTGATTTGAGCTTTTCATGGTGACTCACGCTCGGCGAGGTAATGAGCGAGATGCCACATAAACAGGGAAAGAAAAGCGCCCAGGCCTCTCGACTTTCCTCGGGCTCATGTTCTCATCCTCCGCGCCACGTGCTGCTCAGCATGAGTATTTCAGCCCTCTGTCTTTATGCTTTTGTTGGTGGGAGCAAAGAGGTCGTGACACACACCTGCACAGACACATACGAGCAGTCAGATTGAATGTATGGGGAAAGGGTTTCTTTCTGTTGCGGCTCCTTTAATCTGCACCCTCTTTGTTCTTTTATCTCCTCGGCCCATCGGTGATGTCTCGGTGAGAGTGTGCATCAACCGCAGCTTTTTGGTCGCTCATCTGATTGTAATGCACAGTGGAGAGGAACCGTGCAGGAGGGCAGTGGGCTTCCTGTTACACTGCACTCTCTGGATGATAACCAACATGACAGGGTCACTGTGCCTTGTGTGTGGTTGTCCATAGGTGGGCAGTGTTAGAGAGGTAATAAAAGCCTCCCCCCTAGGAGGGATGAGCGATCTGATTTAGCTGCAGCTTTTTCCTGGAAGATTCATCTCTTCAGCGGAGCATCCAGGCGAGAGACCAGAGACTCAGGTGCACAGCGTCCAGTGAAGCAGAGAGCAGCTCTGCCCGTGTGTCACTTTGACAGGAGTTTCCTGTTTCAGCCTGTGTGAGTAGGTGTGTGGACTGTGTGTGTAGCTTTGATCAGTTTCTCCAAATCAGTATTGTTTACTGTAAAGCTGTGAGGCTTTAAAAAGTGATCAACAACATTTCTTGTACGACACAAGCACTTTTTTTTGTGCTCTGTCAAAGCTTATATGTTCGGTTTGTCATAGTTCTCTTGTGAGTGAACTGTCCCAGTGAGGAGGTTGTTTCTCAGGGGATTACCACTCTGACAGTGCTTTGCTCTTGCAAGCTGAGCCCAGAGACTCATGGGATATGGAGATAGTTACCCAAGGGGTTCATCACATGAAGTAATAACCAGAGTCTGTGGCAGGACCTTGTATGGTCAGTGTGCTACATTGTGGCCAAATCGTAAATCAATAGTCAGCGGTAGTGTTTTGTAAATTCCTGGATATTAAATGAATGTACTGATCCCAGTAATATTAGCCTACCATATGACATGATTGAGCTACATGTTGAGTCAAATATGAGGACTGATGTGATTCAATAAATTTAACCATATAATCAGGCTATTTTCAATAATTTGTGTTTCCTAGATTACCTATCTGAAGTGTTATTGTCCTATTTCAGTCACTTGCCAATTTGCAGTGGACAGCCAGTGGTTTGCGTTACTTTGTTAAACAGACATTGGCTGCATTCCAATTATATTAGCATACCGAAAGCCTCAAATGTTGAAACTTAGCAATATAACTTTCCTGATTCAGCTTCCAGACCGCGGTCGGGAGGCACAGGGGAGAATTAGTTTACTTTTCTTTGGTCTTGCGGTGCTGCAGCATTCAAACTGACACTGTACATTTACCACCATCTGACAACTGTACTGCTAATTTCTTCTTTGCGGTCTGCTTTGAGCGACACTCTCTTTCTGTTTCTTTCGCTCAACCACACACTCGATACGTATACACTATTCCTTAAAGCAGCCACGCTACCCTTAAAGGAATAGCTCAGTCAGACAGTGACAGACTTTCGCGGTTTTTGGGTTGGCCTCGCTGCGGTCCAGCCAAAGAAACACATTTTCCCTCCTTTTTTTAAATATCATCTAGTTTGGTTTGGTTCTATATTCTACTGCGATTGTAGATTCTTTACTGTTTTTTTTATATTACTTGTTATTTTAGTTTTTTTACAATGTGTCTCTTGCTGCTGTAATCCTGCAATTTCCCCACTGCGGGACTAATAAAGGATTTTTAAAGATAAAGATATTTACTTATCTTATTATATACAATGGCAGTGAATGCAACTTATTTTGTTGCTGCTATCTCATTTCAGGTTGTATGTACAGGTTGTGAACATTAGTTAGGCTGCCCCTAAATATGTTTCTGCGTTTCTGCCTTCTCAGCCAACAAAAGATGATTACATGTATTTGAGTTAGTTATTTCAACCTTTATGTAAGGCAAAAAGAAAAAGATCTCATAAGGGATTTGAAAGGATTAAAGTTTGACGAAATGCGAACAAACCTCATCCCTAATCCAGAGTACAGGACATTATTTCTGGGTAGGCTGGTACATTTTTTTGTCGCCAATAAGAAAAGAAAAAGACAATTATTGTGGGGTTTGGAGGATGAATATAAATGCATTTCCTCAGCTGTGAGCCCCCTGGCCGTGCGTGTGAATAAAGGTTATCATTGGATTGTTGGCTCAATCTTTCCTTTTGTGACTCATAGTTACCCGGACACGCTGACACTCGTCCCTGCAGTCCACGCAATCTGCCCGTTGTAGCTTAAAGGTTCACTCCAAGTCAAATTATCAGATGTGTTTAAATCCTTTGATGATTGCACATTTGGACGTCCGCTGCAAAAACACTGCTCGGCTCTGCCAAAGCCTGTCCCTCTATTTAAATCGGGATGCTGTTTATAAAGGAGAGAAATTCGCCACACTGCGGGACTAATTGGACTTGGACGTGTACATCATGGACAGCTTTGTTGACTGACGAACTATAAACACTCGATTGAGTTGAATCCTGCCTTGTGCTGTCATGACCCCTCAGGTCAGGAGGGTTGAGAGTCACCGTGTCCAACTGTGACCCAAATGACGCCCTGTGGGGCGCTGCTACTGTAGTCAGTCAAGACCGGATTAGTAAATGTTTCAAAGAAAATGTCACAATCAGAGAAGACTTACTGAGCTGGACGCAGAAATGAGCTTTAGCGTTCTGTTTCAAATTTCACGCCAATTATCAGATTTTCTTCCAGGAGTCTGAGCCAGGTTTATACAACACTGAATCAGAATAAACAAACTCACTGAAACAGGTCCTTATTATGCTTCAATTAGATTTTGCACACACAAATATTATGTTATTACATTTTTTTTTTTGCTGTTACAGTTACACAACACAGCCTTGTCATCAAGAGTCAGATAACTTTCCTTCTAAACGCCACCTGACCAACAGTATTCATCATTTTATGGAACTTAATATGAACAACAAACCTCACTGTATTGTAAACATTTCAAACAGTAATTTGAGAAACTTGTATTTGAATATTTGTATTACTTTGTATTACTTTACTCGTCTATTACACTATATGTATCAGTTCATAAAGTATGATGCCTTACTAGAGATGAAACAAACACACATTATATAAACTGGTTTATATGTGAGCGTGGAGTATTCTTGACCCTTGGAACAAGAAATTGACATCAAATCTTAAACTTAAGGTCTATTTTCCAGAGCTTTCAACCGCATCTCATATCTTTAGGGTTTGCTCAAGTAAGCAATGCATGAGATAAGGTGAAAAACTCCAAGAAAAATCTAGTAAGTGGTTTAGACCTTTTTGTTAAATTATTTGTCTTGTTCTTTGTCCAGCTGCAACATTGAAAAAAATACAATTTAACAGTAATACTAACCAGATAATATAATATAATATATGATAACATAGTACTCTGATTAATATACGTATACTTTTAATATTGCAGTACAGTTTACTTTACTGTTTATTAAAAAGTAAACTTCGACTTCTGTTGAGTATCTTCACATTGTTGTATTTCATCTTTTTATTCACTAAAGAATCTCAAAACTTTCCAAATTAAAATAAATCCTTGTCACAATTGTGGTAAAAGCTCTCTTTCTAATCTCTGAGTTTTGAATGGTAATTCTTCATCGTGTCATTGATGGATGACGATGAAATCTATTTTTATGCAATATTTAGATGGTATTCATATTTTCTTTATAAGTATTAGCATGAGAATGAAGGCCGTCCTCAGTGTTTCATGTGGCTGCCGCCTCAAGACAAAGCTCTCTCAGAGGATGTCACAGTGTGACGGGTCTGACTGTCTCCTCAGAGACGAACTGTGGCTTTGCTCCGTGGCGAGACAGTCAAAAATGGAGGAAGGAAGCTTCTGTGCCAGATGCTGGGCTGTCTCATATTATCTCACATGGGACTTAACACATTTAGGATCCCGCGGGACTTGACAAACAAACAACACCTTCTCTTCAAACACACAATCCCTCAGCTGCTTGATAGGGGGCGTTTTTATTTATATTTTTTGAATTTGGGATATTTTAAGATGGATCCTTTTCATGCACTCCCAGTGCCACCTGAGGCTGACTGCGCACCGCCGAGTGCTTGATGCCGTCTATCTGGACACAGCGAGTCTGCAGGAGCCTGTTCCGGTCTTTTCCATCCCACTCCACGTTGCCCCCTACCAGCTGGTGGAGCTAGGTAGCTGCAGGCCCCCTTGGACCCTGATCAAGTATTGATGTCTGGCTTTCCGAGCTGGCTGACTCACCAAAGAAGAGCTCTACGAGACCGAGATGGAGAGGAGCTCCATGGACGACGGTGGTTTCAAAGGGTATAGCTTGCATAAGAATTAAAGAGCTAGAGTCAAGATTATTTCTTGCATTTCTTACTGTGCATCTATATTTGAAGAGAGACAATATCGAACTTCCTAAAGCCCATTAAAATCCATGTTAGCCCCTTACCATTCATTCGCTTCACTTTTGACCTATTTACAGCAAACATGGCATTGATTATGTGCGATTGAGATTCAACAGTGGATGAGAAACAGCATGACTGTGTGACTCTGCGTCCAGCTTCATCAGTGACAGGTGCTTCGGCAAAGCAGTGTGAGAAAGGACATCATAGCTGGTGACCTTTTCCAGTCCCATCCTGCTGTGCATGAATAATCTCCATACAGGCTGTTGTCAGTATGCGTTGGTCTGACAAGGCAGCTAAAACTGTCCCTGATGGTTGGGTCAGATCGCCCCGGATATCC
Source organism: Taurulus bubalis (assembly GCF_910589615.1). NCBI lineage: Eukaryota > Metazoa > Chordata > Actinopteri > Perciformes > Cottidae > Taurulus > Taurulus bubalis. The sequence continues at coordinate 9,892,091 of NC_136605.1, forward strand.
TGCTTTCTTTCTGAGAGAGGTGAAGCAGTGCTGCTGATCTCTGTTCTCAGGTCCGCTGCCTCCCCAAACTCAACACAGTTAAGATAAGAGATAAGATAAGATATTCCTTTATTAGTCCCGCAGTTTGGAAATTGCAGGATTACAGCAGCAGACGGGTAAAGTGTGCACAAGAGATACATAGTAAAATAAAAAATAAGTAATATAAATAGTAAAACAGTAATAACAACAGTAAATAATCCACAATAGCAATATTATATATAGAATAAAATGTATTTAAAATGTATTTATTTACCAGTTCGGTGGTCTAATCAGTTAATGTTTACTGGTTTGTTCAGTTTGTTAGTTGGTAGTTATGATGCAAATATTTTTTCAGGTATCTGGTCATAAACCACAATATTGGACAAATACACATTTGACCTGGTATGGCTGCAGATGAGAAAGTCAGGGAACCTTTCATATTTCAGGTTCCTCTCCTAAATGAGAACAAATGTCATTGCAGTCCATCCAACAGTTTTTGAGACATTTTCCTCTGGATCAAAGTAGTGGACTGAAAGACTGACCAACGTTGTAGTCCATTAAGCCATGTACTTGGCGTGGCTTAATGGATGTATTGTACATATTTATGTACATAATTGTCTTTTTGATATGGAATTCACATTCTCCTTATTCATCATATTTTGAAATGTGCCGTGCTCTTTTGGTTAAACTTTCTATAATTTATTTAGAAACTTAATGCATACTTTTGATATCATGCATATTTTCATCCTGGTCTGTGTCATATATTGTCTTACTGCTGTTGTCTTGAAGAACACTGTGATTTAAATTGCATTTCATTTCCATTATCCTTTTTACTCTATACACTCAATTCTTATTCACAGCATATACTTTTTGTCTGCTGCCCTTTGCTGCAGCAACAGCCCAGTTTCCTCAAGGGAATCATTAAATGTTCAACAAAGAATGCCACAAAAAAATCAATTTCTCAGGTCCTCTAAACTAGAATCATCTCACCTACCAACAGAGTTCACTTAGTTATTTGTGTCTAATGTTTGGCTAGTGATACAAAGGGCTCTTTCAAAGTGTTGTCAACAACTAATAATAAACACAGTTCAATAATTCAGTTTAATAGTTCAATAGTATTCTGTTAACATGGTAGATTATTGTTTTGTCTAAGATGTATTGAATTATATCAACTGCAAGATAAGATGTATTCAATCTGAAATTGCATGGTATTGGCCGCCAGTTATCTTTTACCCTGTGTCTGGCCTAGTGCATGCTGGGATATCCTCCAGCCCTTTAGCAGACCCCCTTCAATGACAAAGAGCTCGATTTCCTGGTGACTCATTTCATCAGGATTACAAATCAAATACTTAGACTAGAGGGGTTTCTTTTGAGCCACTGATCTGATGTTTCTTAGGAAACTTATTTTTGGTATTTTCAAAAGACAAATAAAACATCGACTGCTACAATGCACAATCATACTATACTTTCCGTATCAAAGTGACATCTTAATTAAAAGGCACAGAGCAGCCTTCAAAAG
>NC_136605.1:11301127-11346127 GCF_910589615.1 Taurulus bubalis
AGTATATGTTCCAATTTGATATTATTATTATGTTTAATGAAAAAACGTTGTAAGGAATCCAAATTTTCATAATAAGATTACTTTTGGGAGGCTTGGACATTTAGCCTGTAAAATCCACTAAATGCAGAATAGGCTAATACATATAAGGAAATTGTCCCATTGCCACACAAAATTAAGTAATGAAATAAAACAAAAGAATTATGTAAATACAGCTAATCTAATTTGATGTTTTTGCCTAATTGCGGCTTGAATACATTACTGACATATTTGTGTAATGCATCGACAATTACATGCTGAGATTAACAGCCTGACACTCTGATAATGATTACCGAAATAAAAATGTTGGGAAAAAACGTCATTAACTTTGCTGCAGGTCACCTGGAGCTTTAATTAAAGGAAACATGATTGCCATATGATATGAGGACCAGTAGGATCAATAAATCGGTCCATGAAGTTGATGTCAAAGCGCACTGGAAAGATTAACATTCAAAGTAGTACGATTTTCTATAGCAGAGGAAATCTGTTAGTTATGAAACTTAAGTTAAAAAGCCGTTGAAATGGCAGGACTACCTCGTGCTATGAAAAGAAAAAAGACAGAGAGTCTGTTTTGGTTCAACAACTGGCTGTGATTGCGCATAAAACAGCTGTGAACAAATGCCATAATTACATATTATCCACGATAAGCATCAGACAAAAGCTGAATCACCAAATGAAACCCAACCGGTAATACAATCGGTTCTCTTCTGTTTGTTTGGATTGCCAAACCAAATCCTTAGATCCTAATTTATCAGATAAAAAAGGTCACTGTGACTTCATTGTATTTTGTTTTTTAACCTGAGCATTTTTTTTTAAACACAAAATAATGTTGGATCCCCGCCAGCGTCGCTGTAGGAATCAAAGTCAGACATCAATTCAAGCAGCAACATTATTTGAAAATCACAAGTCAGCCTTCACTGACAACCTGTTCTTGAGTTACGGAATCCTACCTTGAGGTGAAACACACTCCTCCTGAAATCTCGGTTGGCAACATTAAACCTGGGGCAACTTTCGGCCAGTGAATGGACAGACGCGTTCATAGATCGTTCACCTGTCTCTCACAGTCCGGCGCGCATGTTACCTATACGGTAAAAATCCAAATACCATGATGACCCAAACTATTGTCTATTGTCTCTCCCGTTTTCTCCGCCAGTCGTGTGTGCGCTCTGACTTGTGCGTAAAAAGGCGCAGAGGGAGGAGATGGACAGACAAGGAGGGAGGGAGGGAGAAGGTGCGGGAGATGATGAGGGGAAGATGAGCGATGATGCAGCCTATTGATAACTCAGACAAGGATGATCTTTTGCATTTGTGTCCAAGGTTAGACGGAGACTTTTAAAGGGCGCAGTTGATACCGAGTGAGACATTAATCTCTCTCTCTCTCCACATGGTAAACAGGAATATATTGTTGCGCAAAAATGTTTATATGCCTAAACTGCCTGATTCTGGTGAAGTATTTTTGGAAAGGACAAAGACAAATGAAGATGAGAACAGAAACAGTCAACCGTAATTCCATCGAGACGTCAGAAAATGTTGCCTCACTTTAGACATTTTTACTCAAAACTGAAACAGGCCTATGGTTGAAAAAGGCTGATTTAGAAGGAGGAAAAGTGACATCTCAAAACATGCAATTAAAAATAATAGGTTTATTGCCCTCTATTGTGTCTGGCAGGTTTTCCTCCCACACTGGGAGGACACCGCCCCCCTGTGTCAGAACAGAAAAGGTGCAGGACACTAAGATGACATATCGGTGTTAAGATGTCTTCACTGTGACTCCAACGAAGGCATATATCTTATAGACATTCAAAAAGAACAACAAATATATAAATCGTATTAATCATATGTCAATATTATTATCTTAAAAATACAACACTCGAGGGCATTTGTATTTAGCTGCATTTCATTCTTGTTTGTTCAGGACCAAAACTAATACTTAAGTGCTATAGTTTGCATCACTCAACCTGCAACATCAAACCACCTGGTTGTTACATTCAAATACAGTAGAGATATTTCAAAATGGATAGATACGTGAGCCTCTCTCGTCTGGATACTAGATAGCTGGATGGTCAACAGATCAAACATCTTAAAGAGGATTAATAAGGCAGTGGCATCCAAGTAAGCATCAAGTCTGAACTTTTCAACTGTGTTTCCTTAAGAGTGACTCAAATAAGAGTTTGGAGCATTTCATGAATTTTTTAAAGACAGTTACATTTTGTGCATTGATACTGTATTGATATTGAAATATTACAGCATTTGAATAATACAAAACGGCATGAATCTTGATGGTGGTTACACACAATAAAGGAGATATACATTATTGTATATCTTCCAGCGTGTGTGAATGTATTTCAGTCGACTGTCTGGAGATTTCTATCTTCCCTCAGACAAACAGCTGCTCGTCCTTCCCTGAGTGGCTGCGCCTCAGCTTCAGGCCAGACAGGATCTTCTGTGCTGGTGAGGTCAGGTTGCGCTCAACAGGAAGTGCATTTGGGGATTGCCACAGAGCCGGACTCTGTCCAGCACTCTGTCTGTTGGACAGAATTAAGCTTTGAGTAGCTTGACTTCCAGATGGCAACTCCTGAGAAGACTCCTGTGTTGTACTGGATGATGTTGTGGTTACAACTGATGTAAACATTGAGTCCAGTCCCAGCATGTACTGGACAACCTCGCGCGGACTCAGTGGGACGTCCACTGTATTCTCTGCGGCAACGGTGGCCTGGTGGGGCTGGAGGGTGTTCTCAATGTGGACACCTAAGTTTTGGGAAAGTCTCTGTGTCCCGGGCTCTGGAGAAGAGCTGCGGCTGCTGTCAGCACTCCCTGCACATCCTCTTGCTGGGGCTGCAGCCTGCCTGGCTGCACAACCTGCATTGGGGAGTCGTATTCCTGGGTTATGCCGGTAATACTTCACAGGCTGTCTGGTGAAGCGATGGTGTGGCTGGGTCCCCAAATGTGAGTCCGGCTCCCCCATCGGCTCACCCTGAGGATCGCTCGATGCCCCTCTCATAGCCAAGACTGAGGCAGAAGAGGGAGAGCAAGCATGCAATTCATAAAAGTTATACAAACACAGCTTATTGATTAAGATAAACGTGGCTGCAGCATATTGTTTTCAGGAGGTTCAAACACAGAACCTTAACGTGGCAATATCTTGCAATATTTTGAATGAAAACTTCAATGGAAAGTTCACCCTAAAATCAAAAACTCATTTTTTTCCCTCTTACCTGTTGTTGGAATTATCAAAGTAGATTTTTTTTAGAATGAGTTGCCTGGTTTCGGAGATATTGGCCTTCTCTTGAATATAATGGGACTATATATCTCGACCGTGTTCTTGCGTAACACCTACTGCTACTACTACTATTATTATTATTATTATTATTAATAATTGCTATTACTATTGCCAATAGCATTACTTTTATTCTTATTATTATTCTACTATATCCACTGCTGCTGTTATTTTTGGTTGTTGAAACTTTTTCATCAAGCCTACTACTCTCATTATATGAATAATTTCATAATCATTTAATGTGCTGTAACTCTGCTATGTTGTTCATTCTGTACACATGACATCTATAGTACTTCTGTCCATCCGAGGAGAGGATCCTCCTCTGTTGCTCTCCCGAAGGTTTCTTCCTTCTTTCTCCCAGTTAAAGGTTTTTGGGGGAAGTTTTTCCTGTTCATATGAGGGCCACAGAGGATGTTGTATGTGTACAGATTGTAAAACCCTTTGTGGCAAATTTGTGATTTGGGGCTACACAAAATGAATTGAATTGAATATGCATGGCACTCGACTCATGGCACTCAAAGCGCGAGAAAAAAAGAGTCTCTTTCCAGAAATCATGACCCGGTAATTCACAGACATCCCAAGACCTGGTGCTGTTTCATTTAGGAACAATGGTTGAAAGAAAATAGTCATGATTTCTAAGTTCAAAACTAATTCTACTAGTCTGTATTTGAGGTTGATATACAGTATGTGTTTGATTGTGAATAGAAGCTTTAAAGCTGCTTGGTTTTGTGGCCACAAAGAAGAAAGCACCGAAGAGCGACAGTAAGAGCAAAGCAAGCGAAGAAGTGAGAAAACCTCAGACTCAGCGAGGTAATCTGACTCCCCCAGTTTTACAGATGACTACGTCAGTGAAAAATAAGTCTTATTTCTATGAATAACTTGAGGAAACATATAAAGTGAGAAAAAAACTGAACAACACACCCTTGAGGCACTCTGCACCCACTTTATATTCGGTTTAGGAAGATGCTGAGTAACCGTAAGCTAGAACAAATCCCCTGTCTGTGAGAAATAAAGTAAACAACCAGATCTCCAGAAGGATTAATTAAAACATGTCCTCAAGCAGCAAACATACAAGATGACATTCTGATCTATAACTCACAGCAACAGCAACAGCACAGCAACAACTAAAAAAAACAACATCTACAAACTACATAACACCAACACTATGAATTAAATTATATAATTATCTTGTTCACCTGTCCTTGTCAGGCATTGCTGCTCTATTACTACGTCCCGCCTACCTGCTCTCTCATTGGCTTCAGGGCTGAGCTGGTCCACCGCCTCATTGGATGAAGACTTGTCAGATATATAACCCTCGCTTGACTCTCTCTTGATTGTTCGACTCTGTTGGAATGACACAAGTTGAGTGGTGGATTTCTGCTAGTGTTTACAGACCACGTCAAAACTTGAAGCATAACAGGACGGCCCATAATTATTACTCGATGATTCAGACTCTTTTATATTAGGAATCCTTTAAACAATTTTAAATTATGAGATTATAGCCGCTATTTTTCACCTATTAAAGTCACCTGTAGGACAGATCATTGTGTTTCTAATCCACTTGGTAAATGTCCACAGAGGGATGAATTATTTTCTGTTTATAAGCAATAGAAGTGAAATGTTGACTCCACATAGTATTGGCAGACTTGGCAGAATGCTATAGAAGACCAGAGAGCAGAAGAAATGCAGTACCAGCAGCAGTACCACCAGTACCACCAGTACCACCACCAGCAGTACCGGCAGCAGTACCAGCAGTACCACCACCAGTAGTACCAGTAGCAGCAGTACCAGCAGCCGCAGTACCAGCAGCAGTATAAATAGTACCACCACCAGCAGCAGCACCAGCAGTACCACCATTACCACTAGCCGCATCAGCAGCAGCAGCAGCAGCAGCAGTACCACCAGCAGCAGTAGCATGCTAATCCTGACAGAATGAACATGAGGTTAAGGTGACAGGTGGTAAGGTGTAAATTAAGTAAATTAATCAGGAAAAGTAGTTGAGGCACAAACTCACTATAACCGATGTGAATGCCAAGCAACTGCTTCTGATTCTTTATAAACTGTAGTAGCAGTTGGTTTACTTTTGAGGCCAATAAAAATCCTACACACTCAAATACAGCAGCAAACACTAAAGTCTGGGCTTGAGCTGAATGTTTTGTCATTGCTGTACTTACTTCTAGTGAGTGTGGCCGCTCTCTGGAGGAGGTTTCATGTTCCGAACTGGTGTAAACTTCCCCATCAGGGTCACAGGAGGCCCTGGGAGGGGTGGCTGGGAGAGGTGCAGTGGGGGCTGGGGGAGGAGGCGTACTGGGTCTCCGATGAACACCAAACACCTTGTCATGGTGTGTGATGAGGAACTCAACAAGTACCGCCTGATAACTGGTTTCCAGCAGGGCAATCATTGACATGTCCGTAGACACCAGAGGGCGCAATAGTGTTGGCCCAAACACGATACCCAAATTGCTCGCCGACATCTTGTTCTCGTAGTTCTCTGAAACTCTGTGAAGAGAGAGCGCAGACACATTCAAGAGTCATGTTAATTCTTGATGAATCTACTGGGAGGGTCTGTAACCCTGCTGCATGCTCACATTTGCAGGTGAGACATCATGTGCTGCAGGGTGCTGTAGCAATATGGAGGGAGTTTCTGTAGTAGCTTTTGCAGGCTGAGCATGATGTCCATTGTCTCGTTAGTGTCTGGTGTCGGCTCCTTTTCATTCAGGTGCTGAATGGTCTTTCCCACCATGATGAAATTATTGTACAGGTCAAAGGTTAGTAAGGGCTCAGGGAGCTGGAAGAGAGTGAGGAATAGAAAGGTTACTCACTGAGATCAGAGAGAAAAGCTATGACACTAACATCTCTTATAATCAGCCTCATTCATTCAGAGACGTTCACTTGGCAATGACTCCTGTACCTCCTTGAAGAAGTGCTTAAGGACCGAGGTGATGTCATGCGGGGAAAGGTCAGAGAGGTCCATCTGCTCCTTCTGTATCTCGAAGGCCTGACAGAGCTTCTGGATGCGGGGCTTGGACCCACTCACACGATACACCCCCTCAGAGAAAAACACAAGGAGAAAATTGTTAAAAAAAACACTTAATTGTCTTTATTCTACATTGCCCGGCATTGTGATGGTAAATAATACCTGCACCGAGAGAGCTCGGCTCTCAATCTCAGACGTGCAGAGCATCACCACAAAGGGCACATCGTCTGGCCCGTCACGAGACAGCAGAGAGAGGTCCACTCCGAACACGGTCCCCTTCCGGTGCTCGCACTCTAGCTGACACACCTCCATGCACTTCCTGTGCAAAGCCAGCCCGCACTAAAGGTGGGACAGGACCGAGGACATTAACAATCTTGCTCAGAACCATTTACGTTCTGCTGTTCTTCTAAAGATGCCGTGGCTGTAAATATCTCCTATTTCGTACCTCCTCACATTCAACCCCATTGACAACAATGTAGTTTTCACACTGCTTGCATTTGACCATCTTGCTCTTCATCTTCCTGAGTCGGTGTGTAAGCGCCGCTCGGGAAAGCGTGCGCACTTTGACCGGCTGACCATCAAGGCATTCTGTAGGTAAAGGGAGAGGGAGAGTATAGAATGATGTAGTATAATTCCCATGGCATGGATTTGGGTTATAGAGGTCTAAAAAGGGAAAAACAAACCTGATTCTGACGCCACATCTCGTTCGTCCATGTCGTCTGATGACATTGTCAAAGTGGATGCGGTTTTAGGCAGCCTCCTATTAGTGTGGGCTTCAATTATGCATTGCCGTAGAACAGAGACACAGTAGAGGGGAAAGGAAACATGTTCATAATTGAAATGTTGTCATATGCATGTGGAAGTAAAGTTACAAAAACAAATGCAAGGTTGTGCTTACCGGGGCTGGACAGAGATTCTAAACTGCCTCCAAAACTCTCAATGTCATTGCAACCTGTTCTTCCTTAAGTGCACCAAAACACAAAAGAAAACAAAAGAATGTAATTAAAGCACATCATTTATTGAATCATGGTGCAATCATGGGGAGTCCTTACTGCCATCGCTGTGTCGCCTGGAAGGGCTATCATCTGTCATAGGGGAAGAGTCCTGCAGAGCGCTGACAGGGTAGCTGGTTTTTCGCTTGTTCCTTATAAATAAAAATAATTGTGACAATCATTTGAATGAATAAAGTATAGAAAGCAGAAGTGCATGGATATAAAGTTATTTTTTCTGCTTTTATCCCACTTGAAATTCATGAACTATTTAATTAAGAGTTGCGCACACATAAACATCTACAGTGTCCAGAGTTTTTCTTTCTGACACATTTTCATAAATAATTACCTTCTTGTTTTGACTTATTAAGTTTAATTGCAGGCCTTAAACACATACATTATGCTTCTATTAAAAAGCTACATATACAATAACAGCAGAGACAGTCAGTAAGTTTGGCATACCCTTTGCCCTGAGGAGCATACTCCTGGAAGGTAAAGATTTGGAGAGGTTGTTCAGGGCGACGCTTGCTGAGGATGTAGAGCCTGTAGGGCTCGCCAGGCTCCAGTGACCTGCACGTCAACTCCAGGTTGTGATAGCCGAGGGGGATGGGCTCGGTCTGCTGCCGCTGGTAGTAAAACATGTTGACTGTGGCCTGATGCAGAGAGGAGACGAGCTAATTTATCAACAAACAGCTGCACAAGTGTAATAAATGTCAGAGTACTGCTTTGCGTATCGATCTTCATCATTGTTGGGAAAGTGTTAACCTCAACACAAAAGAGAAAGGCTGTTTTTACTAAAAGTAAATGATGTGTAGAAATTCTACAAGAGTAATTAATTTGTTTGTGACTAACAATAAAGCACTGCTTGAGTAGATACATTCAAACAACTGAATGCTTGTATTGGTGCAGACGTGGGGGTTGAGACATGGTTTACTTTCATCTAATAACAAATATGTGTCATTTTATACAACTTTTCTTTCAAAACCAGTATTTTAAATTAATGCTGCTATAAATGTTTACATAGTGGCCCAAGTCATTACTGTTTACTTTGTGACTAAAATAAATGCATGACGTTACGACTTCATGTTCTATGTTTGTACCATAACCACGTTTAATCGTTTATACATAGAAACTGCTGCAGTCAATACCCAATCTAGAAACAAGCTGACAGGAAGACAGATGCTTAGTTTCCTCAATTTTATACCAACCTCCTTGAGGACATTGTCTCCCTGACAGATGAGCTTTCGAATGTGGGAAATAATTCTCTCTTTGACCTTTACTAACTCATCCTGGCGGATCTTGGCGTCAGTCACACAATGTCTGTACAGAAGCTCTGTCTCCATCACCTGGAGGAGACAGAGAGAAGACCTGATATTTGCTAAACGTCATAAACACACTATGAGCAAAAATATAATATCCAGTATTATTTCTGTGGTAAAATAAACTCAAACTACATATCTGCATATTATATTAATGTAGTGCATTAAGGAGACATTCACCTTAGTCTGGGCTTCATCTTTGGACTTCCGCCTCTTATCCAGTGTTTTGAATCCAGCTGTGTCGTCTACAGCTTTAGCAGAAACTGCTTTAGCCTTTTCCAGCTCATCACAGCGCTGGAAGTACTGCTGACGAGCCTTTTTAAAAGCCGTCACTGCTTCGTTCTGAAAACACGCGAGGGAGACGCACAGAGGAAAAATGTGTGAGTTATGTGCAGTCTAATATATTTTCAGCAGAAAGCCACAAGGTCACAATAGACTGATACGTTTCTCACAGAGGGAAATATGTTTGCTTTAGATGCTTATTCAGGCAGCCAGACTGTTGGGATGTCTTGAAGTTGAGTAAATTCGTTTTGACAGTGTAATAAACTGAGCACAACTTCAGACATAAACAAGATTCCTAATTCACTTACCATCCTCCTTTGTTCTCTTGCCCACTGCTCCTTAAACTCCCTGCGCCACTTGTCGATCTCATTCTTCTTGGCAGCCAAGGCCTTTGGGACAGAGATACTGAATTAAACAAAGAGTCGTGGCAACATATACCCGCCTCGAAAAGACAGAGAGAATTGGCTCAAACTCAAACTTGTTGTACGTGTGTGTGGACGGCCATACTTGGTGACAGCGGCTTTGTAGCAGTTCTGACGTCTTTCTAGAAGTGAGACTGTTCTTGATGTCTTGCTCTAGCGCCATTGTGTGGATGTACTGCAGGGGCATCATCTCCTTCAAAGGCAAGGACAACTTTAGACAGCTTTCCTATAGTACATACAGCTAAGAGAGTTAAAATGTTACAAACACAACTGTATTGTAGGAATACATGTCAGTAGTAAGACATTGTGGTCATCATAAAGCATTTTCTCTGGTAGACATGCAATAAACACAGCTGTACCTGCTGCCCCACATTGATTTTTGCTCCTTCAGCTGTCTTGATTACATTTTTGGCAAACTCTTGTTCTGTCAACAAAGAAACATGTTTTTATCATCTTAAATTACTCACAAGATATAATACATCAAGACAAGACAAGTAGAATTGGACAGTTGACTGAAAAAAGTTGATTGATTACTGCTATTAGTGTGTGGCCTTGATATGATTTTGGTTCAGCTCAGTGATCTAACTCTCACTATTTACTAAAAGCTCATCAAACCTCCTGAGCTGGTCGTTCATTTTGACCTCATCAGTGGAACTGATTTACTGAATAACAGCTTTGGTCTCTTTTGACACAAGCAAGAACTACAAAAGGATTCTTTTGATCTGGCTGTTTTAAAATGGACACCATACTGTTGCTATTAGGGATCTCACAGTGTTGCTCTAATATGTGTAATCCACAGCACTTTGGGCTGAGCTCCACCCAGTGTTACTCATCTGTTGCTATTGCCTAACAAGGTGCTCACACAGCTGAGCAGGACTCCTGTTTTGTTTGATGCCAATCGACTTTCATGCTAAGCATCTCAGTGTGGACACCGGGCACCTGTGCAGGCTGAAACGAGGATAATCAGTGTCTATGGACTCCAAATACACCCCGTCTCCTTTATTTACCTGCTCTGCCCTGTTAATCTGCCCTTTAATCCTTTCTCTCCCTCTGTGTACTGTGTGTAGTTCACCGAGGTTACTGCACCACCCATAGGCGCCCTCACAGAGGGAAATAATACAGACAGACCACATTATTGCAGGTTACAACATGGTGTTTTACCACACAAATCAACCCTCTCACAAGCACAAAGCATTGGCTCTTTTTTGATGGATAATATAAAGCAAGGTTCTGCTTGCTGACGACTGTCGTAATGTCTATATATATATCAGACTTTTCGAGGAATACGTGGGTGTCTTGAGCTCATGTTGCTAGTGCTAATTATAGTTCCAAATTGAATCAACACACAACAGCTCTTCCTCTATAAGAAAGTATTATTAAAAAGTAGCAGGACTCATACAAAAGGATAAAAAGCCAACACTTAAAACAACTAAATGATGATACTTTCTATAACAAGTGACAGCATAGTGCAAACGAGGATTTTCATGCACTGCATTCCTGTTTTAGAGGCAGTATATATTTGCATTTTATACTCACTGCATCACATTTGTTTTTGTGTGCAGTTTGTATTCAAATGTATTAACATGATAGGCACAGATGCTTTTTGATAGAGTTACCACAGATATGTTATCACAATCATTTGAATGTCACGCTACTGCTTCCTTTTCTCAGAAGCATGTGCACTTACCCAAGCTGATTCTCTTCTCCATCCATGCCAGGAGGTCTTTGGCGTAGCGGCACCACATCTTAGTGTACTGCAGCGCCGTCTCCACTCCATCATCACACCGACAAAGGGCCAGGTCCGCTTCCTGGGCTGTGAGGGAGTACATCAGCATCACTTCAGGCTCCGCACACTTGGAGCTGGACCCAGGGCTCACACAGTGTCCATTGGGTTACACCCCACCGCTTGTCACTCCTGGAGGACTCCAACAGCCCCCAGCCTCAAAGAAACACCTGTCTACTCTAGAGTAGATCCTCAGACTCTTAGACTTTCTCAGACAATAAAAAGATTATTTTTTAAAAAGCAAAAATGTCCCATAAAAAAGGTCTACAAATCCAAAACAGAAAACATTGACTGCATATGGCAGATCATATAGCTGCATCATCAGAATACAGGTCCTGTGGTTTCCAGTAGGTTTCAGCACATTCAGCGTATCTCTTACATGAAAGCACAATGTCTACTGTTGTTTGTTGGCAAAAAACTTGTTAATCAAGCTCAAGTCTTACAGTAGACACACAAGGGATGTGACCTGAGAGAGGAAGGTGTCTATGAACCCAAGACAAACAGCTTTAGCTAAATAACTTCCCTCCTCTGCCCTCTTCCTCTCTCTGCCTGGCCCCTCCCTCTCACACCTGTTCACTTCTAGTCAGCTACAAAGAGACAAGCCGAGTCACCAACGCCACTCAGTACCAGTCCACAGTATCTCTGTCATGTCAAAGCTCCACTGTGGTCAGGCCGGCAGGGCGTTGATATGACAACCACTGTGGTTCTTCCTCCCTGCCGCAGTCTGACACAGGGCACACGATGTAAGCGTGACAATCACATGGTCACTCGCCCCACACAACTTTCTCTTTTCCTCTTTCTCTCCGTGTTCCACTTCACAACATTTCCAAAAAAAAGTAAAATATGTTAAAAGAGATCTTGATTTTCTCCTGCAGCCAAAGGTTAGAGCAACAGATGCACTCCAGGAACTTCTTCTGACGGTCCACGTTGCTCATCAAAGTATTCAGCTGTTTTTAACTGAGCAAGCATGCATTGCCAGAAAGAATGCAACGACTTCTCTTTCAAGTTCCTCACTCAGTCATGCATCTGATATTCTGGTCTGCTCTTTTGCACGGACGGCAAAATGCAAAAAATCCAAGCAGGGTGATCTTTTTTTCACTATATTCAAGCAAAATGTACAAGAAAGAACTGCCCATTCCAAAAGAAAGGTGGATTTGCAGGCAGATTGTGCACCAAGGTTGACCTCTCTTAGCCTTTCCTCTCTTTGGACTTTTAGAAATCGGCCTCCGAGCAGATTCTTTGCCCCTCCATGGCTGTGGCCTCCTGCATTTGGATTGGGGATTATCCTTGTCAGGTCCAGGTTTCAGAGTGACAGGCTTTAGGAGGAGCATCGAGTGAGGTTTACCTCCTGTTGTGTGACAGAGCGGGTGGTGGTTCATTTGTTCCCAACCAATGGAAACAAATGAAACCAGATTGCTAAAGAGCATGTTCCAGTAATGTACTTAGTGAGCATTGATCATCGTTTGATGTAATTATATGAAATGTACCCATACACAAATGATCTGGTATTATTGCAGATTGATAGCAGGAATTACATTTAACAGGATAATGCATCAGTGACCGCGTTCAACAGGGTTAGACAGGTTTGGACTTGAAGCCAAAAATGTTTCTACTTTTTTATGTCCACTGTGCTTTAAACACCATCTGTCTCTATAATTCCTAATCTCTTACTTTGTGCTGTGGCCTGTAGTTGGAGTCAAACTAAGGTTGGAGTACTTGGCACTAACAGTCTCGTCCTTTCTCCCATGTTTTAACAGTAATAGCCTGCTTAACTCAGACCACCTCCTTCTTTAGGTAGACCCCTCTGTCTTCTGCTTGTGTCTGAGGTAAAAACTGAGAGCAGCTGTCTCCTGCTTTAATCCCGTCCCTTTATCCTAATCTTGTTACAGCAGGGCAATTACATCTCATCTCTAATTTCGCTAAAGTTAAGATTGATGATAATATTCAATTAAATGTCACAACTGACATCATCACTCATGATCTGCTGTTGAGATAAGCTGGTAATCAAACCAGGGACCTTAACCCCAACAATAACTGTCTATTTCACAGACTGGTGAAAACATTCAGTGTAGGTGATTCCAAGTGTACAGTGTTACAGTTTATCTCAACTCCACACTGCCTTCGTTCATTTTACCAATCACACACATCATACCTGGTTGGTTTCCATCCACGTTGTTGGCCTCAGCACGATTCTGTTGACCAAAAGTATTTTCACAAAGACTTTTACTCTTGGCGTCACTGATCCCGCTCCTGATACAATTCAATCTACAGCATTCTGTAAGTGGTTACTTAAAACAATTAACACTTTTATGGTGTCAGTGAGATCAGTAATTTCAACAAGAAAAACAATACAAGTACCAGACATAAGTATTTATTGTATTAATTTTGAGTATTGATTCCTTACAGACACTTCTTGCTCTGTGAGATCTCCGCTTCCTGTGGAGATGGACTCTATGATGGACAGTGACTCAATGTCTGCGAGCAGATCCTCCCCGGAACTGAATATACAAATAATGTAGAGATGTGTGAGAGAAACATACACAAATAGCCATACCCAAAAAGGCTCAGGGTTTGTTGAGGAACATACTACAAGTGAACACTTACTGCCAGACAGATGTAGGAGACACACAGTTGCCTTATGCACATTTTAAGGTACATTTATTAACACACTTTTGCCAATTTACTTTTCCTGCACTTGTACTTTAATAGTCAATGCCACTTCACAGCAATGGTGATGAGGTTTGGGCGAATGTGCTATAAAGGAACCGTCTTCAGTGGTTGACACAAAGCTGGATTTAGAGCATGACATGATAAAGAATGCGTTGCCAGTGCATGCAATCATAATTGTGGCTTTGAATTGACAAATGGATCTGAACAGTTTCATCCTGTATGGTTTCCTATAGCATCTATGAATGACGCTTCACTAACCGCTGTGTTTTGTTCCGTCGCAGTATTAGGATCAAACCGAACAAGCTGCAGCAAGACAAGACAAACACTTAGTAGCACCGTTTCATTTGTATATATATAATACTTACGTAGAAATTAAAGATAAATCAAGATTATCAAAGTCTCTGAAGATTTCACTGTATCGCTTGGTTTCAGATTTATGATGTACCTTCTTCACATCTGTAATGAGAAATTGGAAAAGCTTAAATACATGAAGTACATGTTTTGTGTCATATACATAACACCATTGTGGACTTGAGATCCTGAAATGTGATCCTCACCATCAAACACAAGCTACACAGACCTTCTGAGACTATCTCTAACACGACACAATTATTATCTTTGTGAGAATTGTAAGGCCAAACAAGAGCCTTTAAAAGCCTGTATGAAGAAATAAAAGCAGCATTAAGTTCTGCATATGCAAACAGACTGCAGATCCCCACATTGTGTTTTCTTTCTTTTACAATGCCTCAAAACACACAGATAGGGTGGAATGAAGAATACGACAAGTAGCTCTGACCTTCTTTCTCGTGGTCCCTTGACATCTTGGGGATGTGGCTATTGAGGTGTGTATTATTTTACCTCTGCACTACAATAAACAACTTTATGCTCAACATAAAGCATTAGCTAAACGTCTCATGTACAACATAACACTGCACTTTGAGAGAAAACAAAAGAAATGAATTAAGATTGTGCAAAAAGAAGAAGAATAAGTAAGGTAACCAGACTTGGTTCCTATCCTGAAGTTATATCAAAGAGCATTTCCTTTTACACTTCTTAGAAAAACAGTTCTCGGACTGAATGTGAACTAAAATATAATGCGGAACAACATGTTGTGTTTTGATAATGAAGCTTCAGCCTTTTGGACTCCCGCTATGTAACGGATGTTTCTGACATGGATTTACACCAAATGAGAAAAAGCAGTCTCGCTCTCTCAGACACGTCTCCATTTTGGTAACCACATCCTGCTTGCAATTTGTGTCACGTCCCATAGTGAACATAGAGTTCTTGTTTTTCACACCAGCAATGTTTCAGTATGAAAGTGAGTAAAATTATTCTTAATCAGAGACAAATTCTTGAATGTTTTAGTTTGCTGCAATATATGTTTTACATTCATGAATTTACATTGCATTGTGAAAAGTTCCCGATGTTTCTAGGAATTTACGAGCATAATGCAAAACTTTCTACTTAGATGTGATTTCAACAACCGTCACACCAGTCTCACTGATGATCTTAAGTTAATGTTCAGCTCTGGGCTTTTTGCAAAGATTGAAGACAGCCGTAACTTGTTAAATACAAATACAGAAGTCACACAAAAAGACAGAACAAGAAATGTGTCAAAACAGTAACAGAGTTCAGGAAGTTCACCAATACTCCTTTGACAAGGATGCTCTACAGCATTAACAAAAGCATATCCAGGCACATTGTGCATACACCCACATACCAATACGTCTGTGATAATTGCAGCAAGTTTCAATTCAGCACGCAGCAAGAGAATATTCATCTATTTAAAAAAACTATCCTAGCAAGTAAGTAAGTGAATTGAAAGGCAACTCTTCCTCAACAAAAACTTTGTACTCACCTGTGACTTGAGAAAAATCCGCATTTTCCACTTGAGCTTCCATTTCTACACTATTACCACAGGAGCTGGACCCTACCAACACCACACACACATCATCTACCCTTAAGGTTCAGTTGAGGGGAGGCCGGAAATCTGCACGGCAATGTCTCCACACACTGACACACAAATCACAAGCATGCAGCGCTCAGCTTTCTGCCGTTTGTGCTCACAGAATGATCGTCCTCTGGTAGAGTGGAGGTTGGCCAATCTTTTCACCACAATGGGAAGAGGAAGTGTGTCTTGCTGTCACTCCAAGCCCCCCCCCCCCTCACACACACACACAGGTGCCACTGTGCTAATAGATTGTGTCATTTTGGAAGGGGGGATATGGCCTTAGCAGAAGTTGAAGTGCTAACAGGTTGGATATCATGTATGTATTAACATATTACAGATATGTGACATTCATAACATACATTTCACCTTGGGATTTGCAGGTAGTGGTGTAACAAAACAGCTGATATGTCATCTGTACATGAGAATACATAATAAAATAAAGTTCTTCTTTACTTCATCAACAGAGAAGCTTACACTCTATTCAATGGTTCTGTATTGGGTTGTTTGATGTTGCCTCAGCTTCACAGTTGAAGCAGTGTCAGTAAAACGATGACACCTTGAGGGTTAACAAAGTTAAGACAAGTGAGGGCAAACATGAATGAATGAGGTATAAATGCAGTATAATGTCTCACCTCTGTTTTGAGAGATCCACATAAGTTCAGAGTGCATACGAGGTGTAAAAAAGGTCTCAATAAACAGTTACTGGAACAGAAGCATCTCATTCAAAATAGTAAACCTCCATCACAATAATACATCATCTGTGACAAAAGTATTTTTAAGAACAAAGTTATAAGTGAAGCGGGCCCTACAATCTTTTGTCTGTTCACATTTTGTTAAAAGTTAAAGTTGCATAAACTTGAACAGAGAACATTTGGTTACACCAGCATGATAGTATGCAATATCAAAGTAATCACAAAATAAACTTTTAAAAATAAAACATTTAATTTTTTGTTGGCACAATGCACAATCATTTTCGTGCAAGATCTACAAAAATCAACTTTGTGGGAGATTAAGTGTAAAGCCATGTAAGGCAAAACCATAACAGAATAAATACGTTATCTGTAAAATGTAACTTGATACAGACTTTATGTTGTGTATATTCTCTTTTTCAGGGGCCTTTTATCAGGTTTTACTCGCCCAATTTGCTCAGATTGAGATTTAACTAAAAATGATTAAGAGGTGGAGACTAATGTGTGCTTGGATGTGGTTAGGTGGGTTCTTTTCAAGGGCATTTATAACCATGTTACTCCCAAGCCACCAAGTTTGATGCGTGTACAACGGTTTGTCCAAACTATAACCATGTCAACGGCAAAACAATCCCAAAGTGGCGACAAGCCACACAGAAATAATGAACAGCATCGTATTTACTCTACAGCAGTCTATAAATCTGTGATTCTGAGTTGAGTGCAACTGTTTTTGTGTTTTGTTGTTTTGGTAAAGCTCTGCTACAAGCATCTTAAGTGTTGGCTTATGATTATTTAAAACACAACAATATGAAGTGTAAAACGACAAAATACTAAAGATCAAAGCAAAAGACATGCACAATATTCTCCTCATGGACCAACAAATTTAAAATGATTAAGGTTTGCTTTAAGACATGAATGTCTGCGAAAGTCTTGATTTTTGTTGTCATCATCTTGAAATATTTAGAAAAAAAGCATTTCACAGTATAAACTCAAATTAGGACAAAGTTAACTGCTCAATGACTGAAATGTTACCGTCCAATTGCATTCTTTGCTAAGAGGTTAATTTCTGTATGACAGACAGAAGTTGGGTACTGCAAATGCCACTACAAATGGCAAGTCTAGTGCCTTTATAAAGTAAAAAAACTACAAATAGATAACATAAGACACACCTGTTCCCTTTTTAACTCGTCACATCTGGATAAATTAAATCCTTCTACAAACTCTGATGTCACATCCCTGCTGGGATGCTAAATCAAAAGAATTGAAGTTGAAACATGGTGGTTTGTAAAATATTGAGAGGCTCATTCGGTTCCTCTCATAGCTCGTCCCGTGCTGTACTATCCAAAGGCGACTGGAGCACATCAGAGTTCTGGGCCTCGGTGCTGATCTCAGCCTGCTCCCCAGTTTTTCCTGAGCGTGCTCGGTCCCAGTCCGTACGAACCTTCTCGTTGTCCCACACTGTGGAGGTCTCAGTGTCGCTGATGTAGCCTTTGTCGCCCGTGTAGTGAGTTGGATACACAAGAAGAGGCTCGGCTGAAAATGCCTTCAGGTCCCTGGTTTTAAACTGTTTCATATAATCAGACCTGTGGACGAGAGGGTAATGTTAAGAAAGACAAAGAAGGCAAAACTCCCGAGCAGAAGTTAATGCTATGAGTGTGTTGCGCTGGGTGGGGTACACTTACACAGGGTGTTTATTGAACATGATCGGAAGAAACTCGTCCACTGGCAAAATCCTCTTCAGTGGTTCTGCTTTCAAAAGCTTCTCTGCACCTTGTAATGATATCATATAGCCTAGCGTCCAATATGAATAGTCTGCTTCCACTAAGTTGTGTATATTAGGCACAGCTTTCTCGGGGTGATCCACTTGCATTCTCTTCCGACCAATATAACTGGAAGAAAGAAATAGAACGGTGGAGTGAGAAGCGAATGCAAACTTTACAAGTCAAGGAATTGTGCAGGAAGCACAATCTCACATGAGATCCCAGTCCAATCCTTCATCCTCCACCTCCCTCATCAAGTTCTTCAAGCGTCGTTTGAAGAAGATCTCGAAGCGCAGGTCGTCTTCAATCACGAGTGAGGTGTCCAGGCGTCGCTCCACAATCTAAGGCCAGACACAGATTTATCAAACACTTACGCATCTGTGTGGTTCACAAACGTTCAAAAACTTGGCTTCTGCAGTTCACCTCTTTCCAGATATTATAGTGGGAAAGGAAGCATCCCAGCTCTCCCTTTGTCAGCGGGCGACCATGATAGGGGTCATTATATCCAGGGAGCATGTGGATGCCCATAGCATTAATTTCACTGATATTCGTTGCCCTGAAATGAAGCGAAAGAACAAATGTGACCAAATGGTAAAGAAATAGTGCAGATATACAAGATGGCCAAGTACTAAATAAATGCAAGGAATGATAAAACAGAGTGAACTTACTTTCCATCAACAGCTGCAATGACCTTACAGGTAATCCCCTGCGCCTGTAATGCGCTCATCATACGCTCTCTGCGGTCGGTCCGCCTCTGCAGGTTTATCATGAACACCTGCACACGGGGAACAGTTGAGCCAGTCAATTTAAATTCAATTACAGATTTCTAACAGCAGGGGAGGCTTTCAGCACACAAGTGGATAGAAGACCATTTTGCAGACTCCATCTTCATATCCCTTGATACTCACCTCATCAAAGCCCAGTTTGTCAGGTTGTTTTCTAGGTACACGTATGTATTCAGAAGGCATCACTGGGGAATTTCGCACTACACAGTGAGAGGGAAGATGGATGCACAAATGGTGTAAATGATATATAGAAACCCATGCTGATAGTTTTCATTAGATGAAGAAGCAGGCAGTAGAATACAGACTTCATGCTCTTGGAAAAAGGGAGTCAGATGCAGAAGTAAAGCCCTCAGTCTGAATGCAAGCTCCTCACCATTAACCTCCAGCATGGAGTGCAAGAAGCTGTCAGCTTCGTCTTGCAAAGTATTGTGGGATCGCAGTGGCACAGGGAAGTAACCATAGGTCTCTTTATTACATACAAACATTTGAACATCTGTGGAGAGCAGAGGATGCAAATGTTTTCTCAACGTGAAGTCACAACGTTTAGGTTGTAAATGTTCAAGAGAAAATGTGTAGATTTAAGCATTGGAGTTGTAAAATACCGGCCATCCGAGCGGAGAATGCAAACACAATGATGTCATCAAAAGCCCAGCTGTATTCTGAGTGCGGCGGGTGAAAGGCCAGCTGCCTGGACGCCTCTTTCCTGAGGTCAATCAAGAAAGTGGAGTGGACCATGGGAACTGCAAAACAGCCCTTGCGCACCTGCTTTCTTATGGGTATGTAGGCAGGAGTGCGCTTATAGTAACCCTGAAGAAGACAAAAGAATTTAAGAGCATTCAATAATCAACTTGGAAAACAAGCATGTACAGCTAATCATCAACACAATACCTGAGAGGTCATCCCACACCAGAAGTTTGAATAGGCTGCACGGGATTCAAGCATTGGTGCGATGATAGTCTTGTTCTCGTTCATGAGCTTCCAGAGCACATTGGGGTTGGTGAGGAGGTTATCACAGTCCGCCAACTACACAAGGAGAAGGGGGATACACTGTAAAATATGTTTGTGAATAGTCAAAGTGTTGCACGCCATGAATTGACTCTACAAAAGAAATGCTGAGCATTGTTAAATGGAGGACTAAAACTGAGATGGCAAACAAACTGGTTTCAAGGGCGAAGTCTAGGAGAGTTTCCAAAATTTGCAGCACAAGATTATTGTAATTCTGGAGGTACTTTGCTTTAAAATTATACCCCACTGAAGCTCAACAATGTGGGCTGTGGAATACAAATAGTGCATTTTAAAATATGGTTGGAGTTGAGTCAAGCTTTGTGTCAGTGGAAGGCTCCAAATGAACCAGACCAGATCAACTTTAATCATAAAGTAAGACAAATATAACTGGGTCAATTTTCAACACCCTTAGTGGTGCTTAAATTACTACTGTGCTGCTGCTTTTGACTTGACTCTGTCCTCATCCTCTGCTGCTATTATTGAACAATAAAGAATTGGGGAGAAACAGTTTTAAAATGGAAACATTTTCAGTGTCATTGTGCTTTTCTTTGTGCCAGTAAGGAGCAGTTTGGCTGACCTACCATAAAGTAGTCCGCCCACATCTCACGAGCTGACTCCAGTGCTACTTGCCGAAGCTTCATAACGTGCTCATAACGCAGGTCTCCCCATTGCTTCGGACCATCTTCATTCTGATAATGTCTACAAAAGATTTTTGGATACTAATCAGACTGTGAGCCCTTTTAGCAACACAACATATTACCAGAAACTCAAGTAAGTAACCAACTCGGGTTCTTCTTTTGGCCTCCACTCCACATAATGGTAAAGGCTCTGCATCTTGACAAGCCAGTCACGCAGAATGGCCGTGGTGTTGTCCTTGTTGTGATCAGTTGCTACCCTGTCAATAAACAACAAGTGTTAATGATTAGCATGATTTAACATCAGTGGGGTTCAACGTTATCAACAAGTGAAGCCAGTGACATTTGCAGAATGTGGAATATTGCCAGACTGGATCCAAGTTGAGACAAGAGTTGAAAGACAATACGATGACTCAAATAACAAAAGCCCAGTGTTCACTTTGTGTAAGCGTATTGTCTGCAGCTGTGGGAACTGACACAAGTGTTAATGATACCAACATCACAAAACAAAAACACTGGCTGTACATCGAGTTTACATGATTCAGGGTAGCATGCCACACTTTAGACAATTATAAAACGGAAACCTTACCATACTAAATAAACAGCCTTACAGAAGTGAAACCGTCAGCAACAGCTTAAAGCAGAAGGAAATGGATTTGAACTGGCTGACGACAGTTGTGAGACAACTGTATACAAGTTAGATAACTTCCTAGATCCTTAATCTAATTCTCTAGAGGAATTAAATCAAGCCACATGTAAATCGTAGTCATTACATATGCCTGAATCTCTTTATCAAGCAAGAGAGAGAAATAATGCTGGAAAACCACATCCACAGCCTTCCTTTCTTTAGGTCGACAGTCTTTGTTGTAGTGCAGATTTTCTCTTTGCAGGAGAGTTTGTGCTATGCTCAGAGGGACGACAGCCAAGCTGGGTTCTGTTGACAGATTTCACATGGATATGTGAGAACACAGCAGCTTCTTGCTAAACCATTGCATCCCTCACTCCTGGCGTCCATCCGTCCAGATTCTCTAACTTTAAATTACACCGACTCTTCCGCCCTAATGTTTACCTAAAATGAGTATTTGTTAAAAGCATGTACCTTTGTTGGTCTTAACATGCTTCTACAAGTGACATCTAGTCTGCTGAAATGCAGGGGTAATTGCAGACACCAGAGATCTAAATGACACTTCAGCCGATTCGGATCCTGAGGCTTTGGCATACTTACAAGCAGCTGCAAAAAGCATACAGTGCGTAGGTGTTTACAACATCTAACAGCTGTTTGCATTTCACAGATGGAGTTTAATGTTGACAAAACTGTCCTTACCTCAACCATATTTACATTTGAGCTTTATGACCACCAAACAACAAAGCAATCCAACTACACCACTCACAAAAAAAGGCGGGGTGGGGGGGTGATGAGTGAGGAGCATACCTCTCCGAGCCCTCCAGGCAGTCATGCAAAATGCTCTGGGGGTATACGTACGGGTGGGCTGTTGGAGCATGTTGTTATTATGTGAGAAACACCTCCCTTTCACTTCCCTCGGCTTTGTCTGAGCATGGTAGACAGATGCCTAAAGGCCTATATTATCCATTTGGAGTCCCTGCAAGAAAATTGCCTTTGAATGCTAAATTTGTCACAAATGACAGATAGCGTGCAGCTGCATTAGTCCTGGAAAATCCAGTGGGCCATACCAGAGCATGACACAACTAGGTTTTAGTCTCCTTAATGAACACTTAGAGTGAATATTCAAGGTTGCCATGTCCCACCCTGCACAAAGCTAAGTAGGCAAATTGTCCCAATTCATGCTTTTCTCAACACTACTTTATAAAGGATGAACAGGAAATGCACAAAATGTCCTTAAGAGGGCAAACACTGAATGCAGTTAAGTTATTGATTAGTTAGATATTTGTTACAGTTCGTGCAGTAAGGGGCTCAAGCCCAATAAGATGGAGATATGTGGGCTATGAAATGCATCTGCTCACTGACATGATGGTCACACAGTCAATCAATCCACCAGCAAATCACACAGAGGCCTAACTGGTTATGGGCTGGAGGCAAGCAAAGTAGAGGTAGCCTAAAGAGGTGTGTGTCTGTGTGTGTTAATGGGCAGTACATGCACGACAATAAGTCACTTTGTTAGGATTTGTGTGAAATCATACGGCTCCCCTCGAGGCCAGATCAGTCCCCTCCCCATCCACGTATACAGATTAATGCATGGCCCCTCTGATGAGCAGAGCGGCCAGATGTGCTCACCTCTGTCTCACTGGCTAGGGTTTGGGTGAAGGTTGGTGTTTTAAAGTCAACCAATCCACTAGCAAATCACACAGAGCTGTTGTCCTTTATTTTGTAGATTCGACACTTTTAATTAACCCGCAATGCAACATTGTTTCCATTAGTAGCCCGCCATGCCCTGCAGGTCCACCCCATTTTGACTCAGAACTCCATGCTCAGGAATGCGCCGCCTTACTTCAAATTTTCCGAAGGAACATTTGGAAAAAATTCAACTTTTTTTTTCTAATCTTAAAAAAAACCTGGCAACATGGACGTTAACTTTCCATATTAGCTGCCGACTAGCTTGCGGTGAAACAACCACGTCCATGTACCAACTTACCACAAAGCCATACGCTCCTTGGGATAGTTGAGGCGCTCGATAGTGCCGAGGAAATACGGCAAAGAGTGCTCGGAGTTTCTGCAGATGAGCGCGAGGAGGACCCGGGGAGCGAGCAGCGGAGACTCGGGGCTCCAGCGCTCCTCCGCAAAGTATGCCCGAGCAGGAGCGCAGCCGGACAGCAGCAAGACAAGCAGGGCGGCGGGGAGGCAGGCGAGTCCGGGCATTGTGACAATCAATGAAGAAATACGACCAAAACAGATGTAGGTATGTGGCTCGTGACGAGACACCGCTATGGAAAAGTTGTCTCTTTACTTCGCGCGGTCATCACCGAGCGAAATCTGTGCAGCAGGCAGCTACTGATGTGACAACGCCGCAAAGTTGTGCTTTAAAGGGGTGGGATGTGCTCTTAAAGGGGATGGGCTCTGGACTAGAGCAAGACTACACAGTGAAGACTAAAGGCAAACGTTCAATTAACATTTTAGTTTTCGAAATTGCTAAAAAAAAAACACAAGGGTTACAGATGGTTGTAAGATGCACCAAGTTTCCAAATGACTGTTGATTTTCAGCTTCAAAGCTTTTATTGGACATTTTATAAAGGATGTGAAGGAAGAGTTGAGAATCAGAACAAATACTTGTACAGTGTATTAATATAATAACTATCAGATTAGTGGACTGTTTTATGAATACACATGCATGCATGCATGCATGCATACACTATATATATATATACACGTACATACATACATGTATGTATATATATATATATATATATATATATATATATATATATATATATATATATATATATATATATATATATATATATACACACACGTACATACATGTGTATATATATATATATATATATATATATATATATATATATATATATATATATATATATATATATATACATACACGCATATATATAGTCATATATAACAAACTGCAAACTGCACATATTGTACATTATTCTGTCCAGTAAACGTAAAATATCCAACTGAACTAACAATAAGCAAAACACATTTTTGAGTAGAGGGGAACTTCAGTTGAATCAAGCTAAACCTCACCTGAGACACTTGCACACTAACCATTTTCCAATAAGTGCTCAATCTTATGCTGGAAATTCCAACCCATGACCCATTTCCTCAATTTTTTTCTTGTTCATCTCCCTATCCTATCTTACGACCTCGCCTTTGTAAACCAATTACTTCATGTGAAAGTAGGAATGTTTTGCACTATTTTCCAGTTTCTTCAATCCGGTTTTCCCACCAGTGTTGACTTCCTGCCTTCATTTGGCAGATGGAAAGCTCTAGAGTTTTGCCCCTGAGCCGAGCCTCTCCACCTGGATGGTTAAGGAGGCAGCTGCGGGGTCATCAACAAGCCAGAACAGCTCGCCGTTGGTCGGGACAACGCGGGCCGCTGGAAGCACCGGACCCTCTCTACCTTCCAGCACTTCCTGTAAGAATGTGTTACAATACAACAGCATTGTTACATAACACCGTAGTATAACCATATTTCTACTAGGTCAGTGTGTCATAAAACTGCTTTTTGTGAATTTTTATTCCTGACATGGTTTTCTACTAGTCCAGGGCTATTTTATAACTGTAAAGTCATACAATAGAACCTAGGTATGTACATTGATGTGATAATGTGCATAGTTGTTTTCTTTATCTCATATTCTATGGGCTTTGTGTCTAAACATGCCCTCATCTGAAATGACATAGAAACAGGAGTTTTAAGATTATGAATGTGAGAGGTGTTCAGTAAAAGAGTGTACATTTTACCTTCAAAATGGGTGCTTTGCTTCCTCCCGTTGAGACAAAAGCCACACAGCGTGCAGAGTTCACCACTGGAAAGGTCATAGTTACTCGCTGTGGCGGTGGTTTGGGAGAGTCGCTGATGGGGGCCACAATCTTCTTTGTTTCCTGTATATGGGGTTCACCCAAACCCAATCATCTGTCATGTGTAATGTATACAGTCGCCGAAACCAAGTGCCAAAGTGAGAACCACAAACCAAGACTATAGTGCGACTGTCAAATATGATAGAATACGAGGGAGAATGCGGCACAGACGTGTAACAAGACATAACATTGCAGACCACAAGGTCGGAGTGGTGCTTACATCAAAACCTATCATTATTCCATACATGGTCAAGAGAGTGTCTTGGAAAGTAGAAGAACAAAAACACACATCGTTTATCTAGACTACCAAATCAGGCACCACATCAAAGAATAAACTCCCAAATGCCTCCAGACCTTACTTAGCAAGGCTGCCAGAATAAAATAAAATAATATGTTTCCCAGGATGAAGAAGAAAAAAATCTATCACTGTATGATTTACAGAAACATTTGCAGAATGCATAGAACCTTGGATTTTAATAACCAGTGGCACATTGATAGATATTCCTAAAATAAGAGTTACACTTTATATCACGGTTCATTCATTTATCAAATATAATAAATGTATTCCAAACAAAACTATGATCCCATATTGGTTTAATAAACTTAATTTTCTTAAGTCTGAGAAATAGAGAAGGGGTCCCTCATAAGAAGACTTTGACAGATAGACAGGCCAACATTATACATTTTGCCTGTACGTCTGTCAGACTCACTAAAGTAAGGCCCTCACCTCTAGGAGAGGGTGATCTGGGAAGAGGGAACAGGTGTGTCCATCAGGGCCCATGCCCAGCAGTAGCAGGTCAAACACTGGGAAGTCATCAGCTGGGAAGGCCTGAGTGTTTACAAGAAGGAAAATATTAAAATCTAAAAAAAGATGCATGGGTGACTTTAGGTCTTTAGCCGATCACAGAACAGTAAAGACGTCTACACCTCCTTCAGTTTACGGGTATAATCCTCTGCACACTCGTTGACTGGCAGAGAGGAATCAATGGTTAAGATCCCACGGTCAGGGATGTTGACCTTGGAAAACAACTGACTCTGGAAAAGAAACATAGGGTTATATTAGACCTCAGGGTAAAATATGATCACACATTCATGGAACCAGGACACATGCAAACACACACCTTGTACATCCCAAAGGTGCTCTCAGGATCGTCGAAGAAAACCAGTCGCTCGTCACAGAAACCAACCACCCACTTACTGCAGTCCAGATCTGGCAGAGCAAGCAGCTCTTTGCTGAGCATGGACGCCAGGCTTCCTCCAGAGAGGCCCAGCGTGAACCTGCCATGAGAGATGATGGCTTTCTCAGCCCGCGATGTCACCAGCTGGGCCAGCACCGGACCCAGCTCCGCTGAGGAGGGGAAGACCACGACTCTTCTGCCAGCCATGAGGGAGCAATCTCACTCACAAGAGTTACTGGCTTGTACAGAGAGAGAGGGAACAGGTTTGAGCAACACATGAGGAAGTCAATTACAACACAGTTTTGCAAGTCTTCACGGTGTGTCTTTAATGATGATCCACATAAACGTGATTTGTTTACTTTTAATACTACTTTGACTAATGTTAGCTTGCTAATGTAAAGTAACCAGACTGGGACTGTGCAAAGAGACTGGATATAAAGCTACAAACCACAGCTGCTTCTGCATGATATTGTATTGGCTGATATCGAAAATATGCCGGAGAAGCGAGTCTCGTTTCTGAAACAAATTCGACCTTTAAACTCTTCACTACAGCTTTCAGAGAAAATAAGTGTCCTTACTTCGTGGGAATCTCAACAGCGGAATGTCATGAGGAGGATTTTCAGTCGGCAAATGTATAATTTCACGAACTAACCTACTTCCTGAATTAAATTCTCACCAGCCAATCAGAGTCTGTGTTTAGACCGCAGTGCATTCTGGTCAGTGTGGTCCCCGACTACGTAGCTACAATGAACTAGAAATTCAGTTGCTCGACTAGCAAATAAAAAACATGCGACTAACCAAACCCTTTAGAAGATTGAGGGGATTTCACACAACACCAAAGGGTGCTGAAGTCAAAACAGAAGCTGTGTCAATATTACTGATGTAAGTTTTTCACACGGGAGCTGTGCTTCCTCCCAGCCGGTAGGTGGCAGTACTGTATCCGTTTCAACCACTTGAGTTTTGAAGAGAGACTCGCCTAGCTTGTGGGCATGTACGCACAGCTCTTCTCTTGCATTATTACGCTGTAACTACATTTCACAGTGAACTGTACCACACAGTGGACCTCTCGACTGCGTCAACTTGACCCAGACAGAAAGATACAAAACAAACATGTCGACAGTCTTCTCCTTCCAGACACAGCTCGTCTCCATCATGGACGCGTTGTCCAAAACAGCTGTAATGGAAATAAGCAAACTGGTCGAGATCGAGTCGAAGATGCTTAAAATTGAGATAACTCGCGGGCGGAACGAAATCTCCTCGCTCACAGAGAAGCTGCAGCTGATGGAGAAGCTGCTCTACATGGCACAGGGCAGCAGACAGCAGGACGCAGAAGCAGCAGCAGCAGCAGCAGCAGCATGCTCAGTGGTGAGGGACGCGTCGGAGGACGGGATACTGGAGCCTGACAGGACAATACCTGCCATGAAAGGGTAGGCTTGTTGATTGTGTGGCCTATAGGCGTGTTTGTGTTGTGAGGGCACCATCAATACATCTCCATCAGGACTGTGCCGCCAGCTACACCCTGCCTGGTGTATTTAAACCTGAGTTTATTGCATTTCAGTGAAAGTCCATGGGAAAGCATGAATTCCTCGACTGAGATGAGCAAATGGCATCATGGTCAAGGTGAAGAGCATGCCATAGTTGAAGTAAGTCCAGCACTGATCATATTATGTCACCATGTATTAGTACTGTGTCCTTCATTTGTAAGGTGTGATTCATATACTGTTCAATGACTAGCTCCCAAACCCACTGAAAGAGCAACCAGAACTCATCGTGGTAAAGGAAGAGCCATCGGAGGTGGATAACAGCGACTGTGAACAACACAGGACAAGTGAAAACAGTGAGTATTAAATGAGAGTTTGGTGGCAAAGCAATGCATACAACTCATGCAATTCAGGACAATAACTTTTTGTGTAATAACATGGACCTTGAGTGGAATTTGTTGTTAAATTGCTATTGCAAAGAAACACCTGTTATATTATTCTGAGACCAGTGCATTCAGACTTTTGTGGCCTTCATCTGGGTAATTATTAGGATCAATAATAACGAAAATTCTAACATGTCCATTTGCTGTCAACAGGAAGGGATGTGTTCACAGACACCCCGAAGAGTTCAGAAGTGATGCAGTGTCCCAAACCTGTCGCAGAACGCCTGCAGCCTCTATTTACTGAACGCTTTGTGACCATGACCAGCCAGTCGTCTCTCGCTGGACCAGGGAGGAGGGAAACACAGTGGAATCCACAGCTTACACCTGCAAACACAAACCAAGTGGCTGGGAAAAGCGTGGCTCAAAATGTTGCCTCCCAAAGCTTAAGTGTGCTCAGGAATATGAAGCTTCACAACTTGAGGAACTCGGCTGCTAAGCGGTTTGGGTGCTTGCAGTGCGGCAAGAGTTTCAGGTGCTTTAGCCAGCTTGAAATACACCAGAGGAGTCACACAGGAGAGAAACCATTCAGGTGCACGCTGTGTGGAAAGAGATACGCTCAAAAGGGACATTTGTACACACACCAGCGCACACACACTGGGGAGAAGCCCTACCGCTGTCCTATTTGTGGAAAGGGTTTTATTCAGAAATGCACCCTCGATATGCATCAGCGTACACACACCGGGGAAAAACCTTTTGTTTGTATCAAATGTGGCAAGGGTTTTACCAAGAACTGCAATCTGAAAAAACATCTCGCTGTACATTTAGATCCTAGTTTTAACATGTATGGTAGTGAACCTAGTGTACCGACATATAGTGGGACATTCATAAATGGGACCACCTAAAACAGACAGTCAAATGTAACTTCTACTGCTGTTTGATTGAGATATTTTGTGCATAATAAAGTTATCTTTGCTCCAGATTTTGTGTATCACTGGCTTTTACTGTTTAAATGGGATGAAATCTGTGTTATCGGCTGCTTAACTTTTATTTACTCAAATCTAAATTTCAGCCAACCCCCTTGTTATTGTGCTACCGTATAAATAATAAACACACAGGTTACAGTATAAAAACACAACACTGAACAGACCCAGACAACGGCATTAGTCCAATCTGGTGTTAATGATAGCTGTTGATGCCTAATCAGTAGAAGACTGGCCAAATTACAATAATCTACAGGGCAGAAAATTGGTCGACAATCAACACACAACATAACAAACATCTCATTGAGCATTGAGAAATCTACAACATTTATTTATTAGGGAATATGAGTAAATCTCAGCCACAGGCATTGTGTGATAAAGATGGAAAAAACTTTAAATCAGTGTTTAGAACTTGGGATCTGTCTTTAGACCGGCCTTACTTCATTTGGGTCTTGTTATGGGTACAGCTTGAATAACACAATATTTTATTTCCATACATCCCTGATTACTAAGATCAAGTTGTTGTGACTTTAGATATATTTATTTTAAGAAAAATGTTGTTGTATTCAGCAGAATTCCTTGCATTCTTGTCTGCTAATGATTGTGTAAACAACATCAGGAGATTAGAATCGTCTCTGCTATAATGATAATAATAATGCAAATGATAATAATGTATACGTATGGATCAATAACCATTACACTGCAATGAGAGGTGGAAGTAATGGGCGTTGCAGTTCCCCGATGTGGCCACTTGAGGGCAGTGAACACAAACTCCAAAACTGATATTTTAAAAAGCTCTATTGATGCAATTATTATCAGAATTGGGGTTCGTCAAATTGTATAATAACCACACTAGCAATTATTTGTACATGTCGATATTTATAACAGTAATGCAGATACAGTAGTAATTGTGTATTCCCAAGAAATATAATATACGGTGTAGTTCCTCCCTGTGTCCACTGGAGAGCATTGAAGATTCATATACGACCAATGGTAAAGACACTTCAGCAGGAGTGTGTCAAGAAATGTTCTAATGTATTATTACACATACGCAATATAAGTAACACGACTTAAAATATCCCAGTGAAGAATAAAAACGTTTTTATTGCCTCACTCGGTCAAAAATAGCCTTTCATTCTGTGCTGCGTTCAAGTGCCCTTCGTAAACGTTGGGACGCGAGCTTACCCTCTTCCCACAATCCCTTGCGGCGCAGCAATACAGAAGGGTCTCTGGCTGTATCACACATCGATTAAGGAGCAACGTTGCTACGTTGAGAATCTTGCCCAAATTTCGACACATCCAGCCTCTTTTTCGAGATGATGTGCGACACCACAAACCGAAGTTTTCGGGCGCAGCTCGCCGCTGTCCTGGATAAGCTAACGAAGGCGGCTTTGGTGGAAATAAGCAACCTCGCTGACGAATGCTCCTCCGTCCTTCACACTGAGATATCCCAGCACAAAACGGAGAACGAGTCGCTGAAGAGGAGGTGCTACCTGCTGGAGGTCCAGCTGAGAGCCGCGAGGGAGGCTCAGACTTATTCTGCTCATGTCAACAGTGTTGGCCGCCGACATCCCGCAGGTCAGAATGGTCCGAAATCAGGACAGACAGACAGACAGACAGACAGACAGACAGTCTGGCTGCCACTGCATAACGTAGCTGCTCATATTTGTCAGTGTCATAGCAGGCTAGTTATAGCTTCCATGTCCAGAAGTGCAAATTTGCATCGTCAGCTCTTCACATTCAGTTTAAAGACTAAACTTTGATAAGCCATCTTTTTTTTTTTAGATGACTGCCACTTTTAGGAGGTCCCACTTTCACATCTGCTTCTTCTTCCAGAACAGCAGCAGCCTGCTCCAGCCATCGAGGGGGTGTTTGGAAAGGACTGGTGCATGGATCTGTGGAGGGAAGATAAGCTGCCCTGCCAAAGGAAAGAGATGGTGGAGCCGGCTGCTATGACGAGCATGGGGCCCCAGGTCAGTGAGTCATAGAGCAACTGGTTTTAATTTTATCCTCCAATGCAATCTGACAGGGTCGCTTTTGCCACGTGTCTTGTAGGCGATAGACTTAATGGAGAGCGAACCTGACCTGATCTTTGTCAAGGAGGAGATTTATGACGATCATCCCATCGGCCAGCATATGAGGCTCCCAGATAATAGAAAAGGTACGTTTGGATAAAAAACAAACTAGATGAAATCATTATAATCCTGATAATGTCTGTGATTTAACTGCATTTGTTGTCTTTTGGCAGGTGTTGGGATTTTTGACGAGGACAGCATGCTTCATAGATCTGTTGATGAGCTGCAGCTTCACTCTGGGGAATTGAACAGCTTCCCCATGACGGCCGACCGTCAAACCCAACAACGCACGCAGCCGACCATCATGGACAAGTTGATTGAAGACGCAACAATGAGCACTCTGATTGACAACACGCATCTTCCCTCAGCCGCTGAATACTCCGACTACCCAAACGGTATCCACATGAACGCGACCAAAGATGTCAATATTCAGCCGAAAGCCGTGAAGCCAACCAAACGGTTTGAGTGCTTATTCTGTGGGAAGATATTCAACTATTTGAGCAGTTTAAAAGTCCACATCAGGCGACACTCTGGCGAGAAGCCGTTCAGCTGCTCAGTTTGCGGGAAGCGGTTCGCTCAGAAAACGTACCTGAAGCTGCACCAGCGCGTGCACTCCGGAGAGAAGCCGTACAGCTGCCCAGACTGTGGCAAAAGCTTTTCCCAGAAAAGCTCGCTGAACATACATCTTCGAACGCACACGGGCGAAAAGCCTTACAGCTGTGTGGATTGTGGGAAATGTTATGCATACAAGTATGGTTTAAATCACCACCAGTGTTTCAACTGACTGATCAAACCACACGGTTATTATTATTAATAATAATAATAATACATTTATTATTATTATTGGTGAGAAGAAACCGATCACAACTTCTACTTCAAGTGCACGCTGTATGGCTCAAAGGGGCTCAATGTGCAAATATGTCTATACTCAAATGTGGATGGAAATATAGACTCCTATTTATATCAAAGAAAGTTATGGTTATTGGTGCTGCTGTAAAATCTAGTTTGATGTGTTTTTAGCTTTATTGTGAAGAGAAATGCTGCAGCAGCCAAACAAGTAGACAGAGAATATCTGTCCTCTTTAGTGTACCATTTGAATTAGTGGGCTTTTTGTTTATCATTATCTATAAGTGTCATAGATCAGATGAGACATCTGCTGCTTACATTTATTGTGAGGTGCTCATCCAACCTGACTGAAATACTTACATTTTATACATTGCATGTTGTCATATGGTTGAGGTAACATATTATACCTCAGTGTTTTCATGCCACCAAAGGCCTGGGTCAAATAATGCCAAAATACTTACAAGTGCTCCATTGTTTGCACACATGTAGCAAAAACCTTCAAAACTACCTCTTCACACAACAATGTAGACGTAAAACAACTCGCTCCGTTGCCCGAGGCTCACCACCGTCTCATGGGTCACTTGTCATGCCTCATTCCTTCAGATTCAAAAAAAGAAAGTGGAACGTCTATCTGTTTGAACCGCACACCTGTTTGAAGTGTTGGTTTCATAATATTCAAATGAGTTCCACAAGTGGTTCTGGTTTAAATGGTGTTACTGTTTTAAATAAATGGATTTGTATGAGCGCATCACAATTGTAGTAAGATACGTTGTGTTGTCAATGTACATTCAAGCCAAATTCCATTGGTTTATTTTCTAAATGTTACACATTTCTGTTTGAGGAATTATATTTGATCCTGTACTGAACTGTCATACTAAGCACTTATTTTGCCTGTCCTATGGTTCCCCCGAGCAGACTCACTGACACACTAAGTGGATTATCGCAGCCCAAGAAAGAGATCTTGTGTGTGCTGGTGGATGTCCCTCCCCCCTTTCACCCAAAGCTGCATGACTCTTCCAGCCCCGTCACATGTGCATTGTGCATTGTTGAATATGTAAAGACTCCACTGATACAACTGGTTCTTCAAGTTTCAGGTTAGATCAGACAACGGAAAAAAATAATATTTAAA
Source organism: Taurulus bubalis (assembly GCF_910589615.1). Lineage (NCBI taxonomy): Eukaryota > Metazoa > Chordata > Actinopteri > Perciformes > Cottidae > Taurulus > Taurulus bubalis. The sequence goes on from NC_136605.1 coordinate 11,334,293, forward strand.
AAAAAAGGAGACTTCTATCAAATAAAATTTAATCAGAAAAAGATTGATGTGTTTTATTGTAAGGACAGAAAAGGAAACGAAAACTACACTTCACTACGGTGCAAAAGTCCTTAGATGGACTGAAGAAGCACATGATGCATTCAGATAAATGCAGCTATTGTCTGACAAGATGCCATCTTGCTACAGGCTTTCACTATTTATGTGTGCCATTAAATGATGGTTGAGGTTGACCTTTTGCGTGAATGTCCTCCCACATTTAACGCAGCGGAACGGTTTCTCTCCGGTGTGGATGCGGAGGTGACATTTCAGATTGCCTTTCTGGGTGAACCCTTTCCCGCATAAGCTGCACCGGTGTGGTTTCTCTCCGGTGTGGACAACAGAGTGAATCCTCAGCGCTGAGGAGTTTGCAAAGGTCTTCCCGCACAGCCGACATGATTTACTGACTCTCTGAGAGGAAACTCGAGAGAAGCAGGTGTGAGAGTTAAACCTGGACCGTTGAGAGAACTGTCGCTGACAGATGTTGCAAAAGTTTGACTTGTGGCTCTTCATGTGGTGTGTTAAAGTGCCCTTGTGGAAGAATGTCATGCCACATATTTGACACGGGAACTTGGATTTGTTTGGGTGTCTGGCGGTTTCAACATTTAGGGTATTAAAGTCATCAGGGGAATCCGGAGCATTGCTGTCTTCAGAGTTGTTAGCAGGTAATGTGTCCTGTTTGTTGTGGCTGGGCCCACCTTCAGTATGCACTGTTGGCTTTTGTTGACTTTCTTCCACAAATTGTACCCCATCATCATCTTCATCATCATACTCCCTCTCCCCCTCCTCCTCCTCCTCCTCCTCCATTGGAATGGTATGAGTGCTGAAGGCCTCCTCTGTGTCACTGATGCAGATCAGCTGACTTGTCGGTTCTTTATTACCGCCCGCACACACAACCTGTTCTCCATCCTGATCGAATGACAGGCTGCAGGTGCTGCCGCCGGCCGAGTGACCGACTGACAGCTCTGGTTCCTCAGCCGTGCTTTCTGCATGTTCTGTTGCATTAATAAATAAAAAAAAGTTAAACACTGCGTAAACTATTTGCTCATGCCCACCCTCCTTCACTCTCTTACCTTCTGTACTACGTGTTTCCTGCTGGCAGCTGCTGGCAGCATCCTCCACAAAATCATTCTCCTCTTTGATCTGAGACACAGTAATCTGGTTGAGATGCGTCGCCACACACTGCTAAAATTAAAAAAGTTGAAAGGTTACAATGCCAATAAATACAGCATATGTTTTCGATGAGAGCAATTCTGTACTAGACTGGAGCTGAAATGAATAGTCGGGTAGACGATAGGTGGAACATGGATGGGCAGCAATTTTGATAATTGATTAATTCTTTTAGTCAATGAAAAATGTAAAACCTTCTCTGGTTCCTGTTCCTCAAATATGGTGATTTTCTGCCTCTCATCATTATAATTTCATAATTTTTTTTAAATTGGGTTTTGGACTGGTGGTTGGACAAAACCTGCAAATTGAAAACATGTTGGGCTTTGGAATATTGTGATGGGCATTTTTTTAGTAACTATTAAGACATTGATAAAAGTTGTAGGATTTCTCAACGTTTATGACATTGATTTGTCAAAAAACATGATAACAATTGTTGAATGAAACTCTCGATGTGATGTGCGAGTTGTGTTCACTAGCACATCACTATTACATTATTATTACATTTATAACTTAAACAGGATATGTATATACTCCCTTCTTCATTCCTTGTTTTCAGTGTGCTGTCGTGTTTTATATATACACATACACCAAACATATATGAACATAAATGTACAACATACAATTATAACAAACACCACATGTGCAATAGTATATTTTTGTATACATATATATGTATTCTGAAGAGTGTATACTTCACATTTAAACATGCTATACTGCATGATGGAATCCTGTAAACACATGCATCATTATAGCTCTGTAAACAAGGTTTATGCATTTGAATTGTGCTTTTGTATGCATGTTATTCTATTAAATATGTTGTGTACCACCTGGACCTTGAGTCTGAAATACAAGTTTGATTGATTTAGTCGTCTAACCTCCTCAGAGGACTGTAGTGCTGAGTGTCTCTCCAGATTGTGTGGGTCTCTGTCCTTCCACAGATCCATACACCAATCTTTTCCAAAGATCCCCTCTATGGAGGGCGACCCAGACACTGGGGAGCGGTCAAACAATACAAAAAACAGAACAGGGACACATTAGTAAACCCCCAAAACAACGCAGACAACTTCTCAAATCATCTGCTATCGTCACTGTGAAACACAAGTACCGTGAGTGTCCCCGTCTCTGTGGCAGACAGTTTGAACACCCAGGCTGCGATAACCTTTACACAAACCGGGGGCGTCGCTTCTCACGACGGTCAACTCGCCCTCCAGACTGTTCACTTTCTCTGCCAGGCTGGCATTAGCTACCAGGAGCTGCGATAAGTTCAGCCGCAGCTCGGCCGCGTCTTCGTCCACCAGCTCGCAGACCCGACTCAGGGCGGACCTGGCCATCGCCTCCATGATGGAGGACAGCTGCGCGTGCAAGGAGCGGCGGCTCTGCATCGCTGCTGCTGGCGGGCACGAGCCTCTTCAACAGATACAACACACACTGTGGATACGAGTCAAGGAGCCACACTGTAACGCCGACTGCATACGGAGCCAATGGAGCCAGTATGAGCGGGCGCTTCTTCGTCTTTTTTACGGTTTATTGGCGGTTGGCAAACAACTGTTTGGAGCATTATCGCCGCCAACTGGTATGGAGTGTGGACCAGGATGTCTAGCACTTGCTCTATCAACAAATAACACTACTAAATAAAATAACTAAAAACAAACCGAGCAGGCGGTTCTCGTAAAAGCGGGACCTAAATAAAGGTTGCACCCGTGACGCGTTTCCGGCGGAAGCAACCGGTCAGCTGCTCGTTATTACAGGGCTTCCTGGTTCCCCAGTGAAACAGATGTGTTTTCTTCACTAAAGGATCATACATGCAGACTGCTTTCCTCGCGATTTAACGTATATTTCAGGAGACGGAATCCGGTGCAACATGAACACGGAAAAGGACTTTTCTCCTCTGACGCCCAACATCGTCCGGGCTCTGAACGATAAACTGTACGAGAAAAGGAAAGTCGCAGCGCTAGAGATAGAGAAACTGGTGCGGGAGTTCGTGGCTCAGAACAACTCCACTCAAATCAGACATGTTATCCAGATCCTGGCCTCAGAGTTCGCGCTGTCCCAGCACCCCCACAGCCGGAAGGGGGGTCTCATAGGGCTGGCAGCTTGCTCCATCGCCCTCGGCAAGGACTCCGGTCTGTATCTGAAGGAGCTTATTGAGCCTGTGCTCACGTGCTTTAATGACTCAGACAGCCGTCTGCGCTACTATGCCTGCGAGGCCCTCTATAATATAGTCAAGGTGGCCAGGGGAGCTGTGCTGCCTCACTTCAACCTGCTCTTTGATGGTCTCAGCAAGCTTGCAGCGGACCCAGACCCCAATGTGAAGAGCGGGTCTGAACTCCTGGACAGACTGCTGAAAGACATTGTGACGGAGAGTAATAAGTTTGACCTGGTGGCGTTCGTCCCCCTGCTCAGGGAGAGAATCTACTCCAATAATCAATATGCTCGGCAGTTTATTATTTCCTGGATCCACGTTCTGGAGTCTGTGCCAGACATCAACCTGTTGGACTACCTCCCTGAGATCCTGGATGGGCTCTTCCAGATCCTGGGAGACAACAGCAAGGAGATCCGTAGAACGTGTGAGGTGGTGCTTGGAGAGTTTCTGAAGGAGATTAAGAAGACCCCGTCCAGTGTGAAATTTGCTGAGATGGCCAACATCCTGGTCATCCACTGCCAGGTTGCAGATGAAACAAAGCTCACAAATGACCTGATCCAGCTGACGGCTATGACCTGGATGAGGGAGTTCATCCAGCTGGCAGGCCGAGTGGTTCTCCCCTACTCCTCTGGCATCCTAACTGCAGTGCTGCCGTGCCTTTCCTATGATGATCGGAAGAAGAATACCAAAGAAGTAGCTAGTGCCTGTAATCACAGTCTGATGAAGCTGGTGACTCCCGAGGATGATGAGGAAGAGGATGAGGAAAAAAGTGGAAGTACAGGGTCGCCGACCAGGGAAGACGGCCAGCCTAAGACGGAGGCAGACAGCAATGATATGCTGAATGCGTCACAAGAATCTGTTGGTTTCAGTAATATCAGCTTCTTCACTCCAGCCAGTGCCGACAGGCCTCAGGTAACTCTGGACCTGGACGGTATTGTTCAGGTGTTGGACCGGCACCTCCACGACTCCTCAACTGGCATGATGACCCGTATAGCTGTGCTCAAATGGCTCTACCACCTCTACATCAAGACGCCACGCAAAATGTTCCGCCACACAGACGGCCTGTTCCCCATGCTGCTGAAAACACTGTCGGATGAGTCGGATGAGGTGATACTGAAAGATCTGGAGGTGTTGGCCGAGATAGCGTCGTCTCCCGCCGGCCAAACGTACCAAGTCGGCTCCTGCGACAGCACCGATCACAAACTGGAGCTCAAGGTCCCAGAGAGCACCAAGACGGGACAGCAGCCCAGCACGGGCCCCAAAACGGGGGACTCGTCCCCGTCCACTCCCAGTATGAACTCCTATTTTTACAAGTTCATGATTAACCTGCTGAAACGCTTCAGTCTGGAGAGGAAGCTTCTGGAGAACAGAGGAGCTTTCATCATCAGGCAGCTCTGCCTGTTGCTTCACGCAGAGAATATCTTTCACTCCATGGCGGACATCTTGCTGAAGGAAGAGGACCTCAAATTTGCCTCCACCATGGTGCAGACGCTCAACACCATCCTGCTCACCTCGGCCGAGCTCTTCCAGTTACGCAACCAGCTGAAAGACCTGCGCACTCAGGAGAGCTGTGCTCTGTTTTGCTGCCTGTATCGATCCTGGTGCCACAACCCCGTGGCCACCGTGTCGCTCTGTTTCCTCACGCAAAACTACAAACACGCCTACGATCTCATCCAGAAGTTCGGAGATCTGGAGGTGACGGTAGACTTCTTGATGGAGGTCGACAAGCTGGTGCAGCTCATCGAAAGCCCCATTTTCACCTACCTGCGCCTGCAGCTCCTCGACGTGGAGAACAACCCCTACCTGATAAAGGCCCTGTACGGCCTGCTGATGCTGCTGCCACAGAGCCAGGCCTTCCAGCTGCTCTCCCACCGCCTGCGCTGTGTCCCCAACCCAGAGCTCATGAGGACTGTGGACGAGTCCAAGTACATGGACTCGAAACAGCAAGTCTCCAAACGTGCCTCTCACTCTCAGGTGGATTACAATGAGCTGCTCCAGCATTTCGACCGTGTTCAGAGCAAACACCTGGAGGTCCGACACCAGCGCTCTGGACGCGCCTCTGATCACCCCGACAGGAAGCTGATGTGACGTTACTGTGACCTCTGGTCCTCTAGTACAGCGAGAGTGGTTGAGATATAATATATATATATAATTGACCTGGAAAAGATGAAGTTAATGTTGAAGCCAAAAAAGTATTAAATATGATTTAAACACTGGATATATATCATAAAAAAACAATGATTTGTTTGTGTAAAATATATACAAAAAACAATACATTTTAAACAGAAAACACATTTATGACACTTCCGCCTGTACACATAATTAATAGTTATAACTTTGTACATTCCACTCAATCTTCACAATCTCATACATCAGAACTGGTGATCATATGGCCACATCCTGAGTTTCCATCATGCCCTGTCAGCAGCGTCTTCCAGCTAAATGTTCACAGTGCTTCAAGTGAATCCGACACATTTCAGTGTTAAATAGCATACTGTCATTTAATGTCCATGTGAAAAACAGTATTTTCATGATGCATCATGTTAAGCAGTGTGAATAGAGCTGGTGTTGAGGATTGCCTTAACCTCTCGTCAACCAGAACAATCTCACGTGTAGCGTATCAACTGAGATTTTAAACTTTGTAAGCCATGGATGATTGGACTCTAGCATTCATTCTGAGTAGGACCATGTTGTTTGCATCTTATTTTTTTTGTTAGCTGATCAGAAAGGTCACCTTAAACACCTTCAGCTTTCAATTCCATGTCTTTATTATTCAGTAAATATGTATTTTTCCTTGTGCAGTGTCTTGAATATATGTACACTTGTTATTGCTGTGTAAAAATCAATAAAGTACACTATGTGATTAAAGATGTATTTTTTTCCCTCATCCATATTAAAACTTGTCACTAGAAAGTGGTTTAAGTAAGTGTGTGTAAGGGCAGAAGAAAGTAAGACACATTAGTGGTACCACTAATGGCTTTTTTCCTATTGATGTTACATCCCGCAGCATTTTGAAAAAGGTCCCGTCAATATTTTGCATAAGACTTATAATACATCCAGCTGCTAAAGGCCATTATTAAATCAATTGTACTTACATATTGTGTAAATGGACTCTGTTAACTTTGCCTATAGGTTTTGTTTGTGATCATAGGACTGTATTGAAGAAAATGAAAGTTCACAATGCATTGGATTTAAGAGGATTTGCTTTATTATGACAGTTTAAATGCTTTTTAAACCATAAAATAGGTCATGTAAATTTTAATGCAACTGACAATTACATATATTTGAATAAAAAAGGAATTGTATTTTAGACTTGCCCCCCAAAACATACAGCTACTGCAAATCACCCATTGCCTTAAAGACACAGCATAAGTTAAAATAAAATGTTAAAATATAAATTAATTTTACAAGAGTTCCTGCATAGTTATCCAGTATTTTAGAAGCATGGCTTGAAACATGGTTGAGCTGAAAGCCTGCCTTTAATTTGCATGTTGAAACTAGAGGAGCCGGGTCTCCCCCTCCAGCAGCAGGGCCATATGCAGTTGAACACCAACAGTACATACTGTCCTTTCAGAGGAAATATAGGTTTTACTGCGAGAGCCCCATCAGTGCTGCATTCAGTTTCATAGATGGAGGTTGACGTCTCAAGTCAGGCTGTGGACGACTCATGCTGCGCTGTGTGTGGGGAAATCTTCCTGGCTTCAGTGGTCCTCTGCTGCATCACTTGTGACCACAGCTTTTGCAACTGTTTGGAGCACTTCTGGATACAACATGGTATTAAAGAGTGTCCTCTTTGCTCTAAAGAGAGCCCTGGACTTCCACGTAAATCATGCAGAGCACATGGAGAGCAACTGTTTCTCCTCTGCGTCGCTGATCTGGAGCCCGTCTGCTCTACGTGCCACACAACAGGCCTGCATATGAATCACAGAGTGTATCCCATAAAGGAGGCATTTAGGGATCATAAGGTAAGCTATGCGTCTATTTATAAAAGCGTTGAGCATACATTTGAGAATGTAAATCTTCACTATGCGTGAAATACTTAAACAGGGAGAATGCGCATTAGACTACACTGATTATTTCAAGTCATATAGGAAAATTAATATATAATTAGAAAAACCTGTCACAGAAAACTTGTTTGACAACTAAGGACTCCCTGCTACTCCCCATCAGCTCAGTGAACTGTGAAAAAAATGTCTGTCAGCCTCATTATTTCTGTGTTTGCCGCTGTATGAAAGTCCTGCACTACTAATGTGTGTAAACCCAAACAGAAAAGCCACCGATCTTTTCCCAATTAATTTAGTCAGAAACCCATTTTCAGTTTAATAACTCACTCAACAAATGACTAGTTTTAAGATCAAAGCTGAAACATTTTACCAAATTAACACGGCTACTAATTCATATACTTTAACCAGAACAGCTTTTCAACCATCGCTTTAAATTGCATTATATAAATTGTTATGAAATATTTAAAGCCATAAACTAACTTTAAATAAAAGAAATATCTGTCCAGTGACCAAATGCAGAGCCACAACCACTCTGGCAGCCTCAAGTAGCTAATGTACTGTGTGTTAATTAGGAGGTGCAGGATGAAAAGCTCACCATCATTGTGGCCGTCGGATTAGAATGCATTTTCTACAAAACCCAAGTAAAAAAACATTCAGCAAGCACAAGACACACATGGGCTGGTGGATCTGAAACAAACAAATACAAGATTAGAACTTGACATAAGTCACATTACTCTCATATCTTAGAGAAATAAGAAATAAGGACAAATACAGTTCTTAGTTAACTACCATGGACATTGGGACAAGACCTGAAGAGTCAAAAACTCCTCTTTAAAAAGGAGTGATCAGGTGAACTTAATCAGCTAAACGAGTGGCAAAGGGTGAAAACAAGAGCCAATCAGTGACGATGAAAGGAAAGAAAATGATGTGAAGTATGTGAGAAAATGAAGTGGAAAGAGAATAGAGAACTTTGCTACAGTTTGCTGGCTACAAAGACAGTAAAATAATAATATAATAACTGTCCTACCTGCATGGTTTAAAGCTGACTGTGAATCCTAGCATAGTGTGAGTGAGATTTAAAGGCGACCAGTGTATTAAAGGCAAGAGTGGAAGCAGCAATGGTCTACACAGCGTTTTCTTTTGGCAGGATACTATTCCCCTTCTATCTCTATATACACACACTCTTGCCCTATTTTTGGCACCGCAGCACTCATTCTCGTAAACTAATACCAACAACAAAATACTGGATTAGAGTCCACAGAAGGTCAAGAATTTACTGTTACATTCTTTTGAAATTAACAAATTAACCTTTAAGACCATGCTATTGTGTGAACATTTTGTTCTGAAATACCCTTGATTTGCCCAGAAAACAACAACTGAGAAGCAACTCTGTTTCAATTCGTAAAAAGCTGTTGCCCAGAGCTAAACTTGACTGTGAAAAGATTTCAATGGTCAGCAGGAGGACATTTATTTACATAACTTCAGTCCAAATGGGTTACTTCTTTCTATTTATATCCTCGCCCAGTCTTCTTTTGGACGTTGTTTCTCTGCAAACTCTTCCATTACACTGTGAAAGGTTGTTTCAACAGACTGCTCAAATAATTTAGAGGTGATCATAGCACACCATACTCTTCTGTCAACATTGGGTTAGTCAGTCTCTGCTCTGATCTGCACGGATACAGTCCCCTAAATGTTAAGCCAATCCATTTTTTTTCCTATGAGGTGTGTGGTGTTTATTCGAGAAGGCGGGATGTGCATGCTCAACTCAACCCAGCATAACACGGGATATGCTTTTAGGAGCTGAGGTATCGACACTTGTTTCTGAGGTCAAGATGAGGTAACCTTCCAGAGACATGGGAGGAGCCTTGAATCCTCTCATCTCATCAAAGCCCTGTGAAGACAAATGGCCACCAGACGTGCTCATCTGGAGGATGACCTTTCCTGTCCAATCTGTGGACATATTCTCAGTCAGCCAGTGGTGCTCACATGCAGACACAGATTTTGTAAAGCTTGTCTGAAAGACAGTTGGGAGACACAAGCAGGTGGAGATTCACACAGCTGTCCTCTGTGCTGGCGCCGCTCCTCCATGGATCAAATCGTGGTGAGCACTGTGCTGGAGAAGTCCTGTGAATCCTTCAAGGCGGACAGGAGCAAGAATGACCCAGAGGCTTGTCAGGAGCACGGAGAAAAGCTCACATTGTTCTGCTTGGAAGACTTGGAGCCAATCTGTGGTTTATGTGGAAAGGCAGCCGCACACACTGGTCACAGGCTCTATCCCATTGGGGAAGGTGCTCATGACTGTAAGGTAAGGTAACGTTACAGGGCTGGTCACCCCAGTATTTCACAGTGGTGGCTCATACTACATATCTTCAGTATCAGCTTCTTGGGAAAGCTTGAATTTCCCAAAATATCTTCCTCTGTTTTACTACTGATGATAGCAGCTGGAATCAATGATGATGCAACATCTATTGAAATACCTGTCGAGTTATTTGGATGCTAAATTTGATGTCTGTCTTTATAGACTAGTAAGTCAACAATATAACAGTACCCACAACAGAATAGACCCGGAATAGAATATAATTTAATTTCTTAAATTTTACGATCTAAATTGATTATCTTATTAACTGATTATTTCTCAATGGCTATCAATCATTCACCAAATAGAAGAAGTGGTACTAATTATCTGGACTTTTTTTTAATTCTATTTTGATACTACCTTTAGTAAAAGCCTGATATGTTCATAAATGTGGAGGTGTTTGGCTGAGTTCATTCACATTCTAATAATAGATGTATATTTCTGGTTTGCCATCCAGAGGACTGAAACTTGATTCCCACAAGGTTTCTGTGACACTTCATTCATTTCACTTCTGCCCTCCCCAGCCCTTTCCTGAACAGAAACAAAATCTATTGTTGCCATATTGTGTCCATGTCTTGATCCTAAGTTGCATGGGCTTGATTTGCCAAAGTTACATTAGACATTGGATCCTTTTGTTTGGATTTGCCCCTTTTAATTTGATTCATTGTGCGGCTTAATGCTGCCATGAAGAGTATGTGGCAGCTGAAAGCCCCACAATGGGCTGACAGCTGGACCAGCGGCCAGACTGACCTTGTTTTAAAGTGTTGATGCCCTGTCACTGACTTTTTAGGAGGAACTGAAGAGTGCGCTGCTGCCTTTAAAAGAGAAGTTGCAACTGTACAAAAAGTCAAAAATGGCCTGTGAGGAAATGGCCGAACATGTCAAGGTACTGTCAGTTCCATCAGTACATAATATTACTCTGAACGTACTAGAGGGCAAAGATGTGGCGACAATGATTACCCATCAATCACGTCTCTCTCCAGAACCAGGCTGAACATACCGAAACACAGATCAGAGATGAATTTGAAGCCCTTCACCTTTTCCTGAAGCAGCAGGAGGCTGCCAGACTTTCAGCTTTAAAGGCCGAGGAGGATCAGAAGAATCTAATGGTTAACCAGAGGTTTGAGGAGATGAACAATGAAATTGCATCTCTCTCAAACACCATCCGATTAGTGGAACAGGAGATGAAATCTCAAGATATCCCATTTCTTAAGGTAGATGAGAACATTGCTTCAGACTGTTTTAATGGCAAATTGTAACCAGAAGTGGTTTTAAGTTGCTCTCCGACATTTTGTTTTCAGAATTACAAGGAAACAATACGGAGGTAAGTGTTATCTCAACATATTGGATCCAGCGCAGACTATTTTAGGATAATATAGCTTTACAGACATAATTTTCACCAACTAACTACTTAAGTATCTTTTCAGAACTTGGCGACCTTCTGTTGATCCACAAATGACTTCTGGTGCTCTGATCGATGTGGCCAAGCACTTGGGCTCTCTGAAATATAATGTGTGGGAGAAGATGAAGAGCATAATTAAATACAGTGAGTTCCTCAAACAATAACTAGCCATGTTTTACCAACCAGCTATTTCCCCTACACATTAGTAACTTCCAGCTTGTTTTTTCTCTCAAGATCCTGTGATTCTGGACCCAAACACAGCAGCTAGCTGCTTCATCCTCTCAGAGGACCTCACAGTCGTGCAGAACTCGACCCAGATTTTCAAGCTGCCAGACAACCCAGAGCGCTTTGACATCAGCGCTGAGATGCTGGCTTCTGAGGGCTTTACCTGTGGACGCCACAGCTGGGACGTGGAGGTGAAGGACAACACTTACTGGGTGGTGGGAGTAGCCAGCGACTCCATCAACAGGAAGGGCAAGCACGTACTGACACCAGCAGAGGGATTCTGGACGATACGGTTTCGCAACAGAGAGCACAAGGCCTGCACAGCACCATGGGAGCCTCTGAACATGACGAAGACGCCAACAGTGATAAGAGTAGTTTTAGACATGGACAGAGGCAAGGTGACCTTTTACGACCCTGGAGAGAGAGCACCTCTCTACACCTTCAAAGAGGTCATCACACCCAGAGCCTTTCCCTACTTTTGCTCTGCCTGCAAAGAGCA